>NC_092411.1:216430068-216737032 GCF_040894005.1 Engystomops pustulosus
GGGAGTGGTCTCTCAGCAAGGCACTTAGAGTGATGGTCTTACAATAACATAAGTATCAGGTCTCCTTAATCAACTTCATACCAGATGAATGTTCCCAAATGAAACATATTTAAGATCTGGATGGTTTTACATGATGGCTTGCAGTACAATGTAATCAGTTTAGGGTTTAGCATTGAAATAGAAGCCTTGGCACAGACAGTAAATTTCTTTGATTGAAAATGTGTTAAGTTTAAGGATATTAATTCCGTAATGGGCGTTTCCACCCTGTACAACCTGACATGGCTTTATGTAGACATCCTATTATTTTAAGCTATGTCTACAAGAAGACCATCAAGTTTCAAACTGTTATAAAAGAGGAATGTCCAAAGATTCATGTAGATACCAGGGGACAGTGTTCCTAAATGTCACTGGTGGTTTTCCTTCAGTTTGCATTAACATTTGGTCTGTTGCCCACAAGCTGAATGATAATGATTTTTTTCTAATGATGACATATTCAGAGTGATGTCTCACCCACAAAGAAATTTGCCTTTCCCCTGAACCCTGAGCTGTAAATTCCATCCACTTTTTATGACTATTGCAAGGAAATTTGGCAACTTGCTTATATTTGTTGTATTGTTGTGCTTGGCAAACTCTAGATCTAAGCTACACCCTTCGTATGTAATATTGATAAGGCCCGATGACAAACACAGCAAGAGTTGGAACGTATACAATACATTGCTGAACATATACTTGAGGTGCAGTGCTCAGCCAATAACTCTTACATCTACCAAACACATGCATGCACAGCAGAGCCAAGCAGTCATGTCCAATGTATATACTGGGTAGTTGGGCTGTCCAATTTAAATAAGTGGGTGTGGCTGACGTTAAAGGAATCCATAGAAAATGTTCCGTTCACCCTAATCTCCACTCATGTACACCTTGGTGTCCTCCTCATTCACAACCACAAACCACTTGGACACAGTACACCAAGGCTTTTGTTTCTGGCACAGCAGGAGAGGTCCACAATATGGTTTCAGGCATTAGTCATGTCAGTGTATGCTGTTTTTACATCTTTTATAAAAAAGACTAAGACAAGGTAACAGCGAACCGCATGGCTCAGTACCTGTCCCATGGCATATGCTGTTTTTTAGACCATTCATAAAAAGATTAATGTCTGATACCATGTTGTGCACATCCCCTGTTTTTGCACATAAAATCAGTAGTGTGTAGGGAGCCAGTAGCAGACAGTGACCATGCTACATTGGCAATGCCTGGCTTTAGGACTCATCTCCCATTTATTTGAATAGGAGTAGAACTGCAATAACACAGCTGGGCCACTACACTATGTATGGAGCTATTTGCTTCCAGCGGTGGACATAGTACTGTGACCAGCTGATTGGCATTGGTTCCATGTGCTGGACTTCCACCGATGTCTAATTAATGGTCAATCCTTATGATAGACCATTAGTTGTTAACCTTGGAGAACCCTTTAATCATAAATGCATGTCCAGCTTTCATGTTGGCCGCCTTGTCTATGTTACTTGTTGCCAAATGTACTCAGTCTGACCTACTACATCTGGACCAGTGTGGACAGTTGGCTTTGTCATGAATTAATGGTTTTTCCATAGAAACAGACCACGTCTCAAGTCTGCTTGTGTTAGGTCTGAAGCGTCGCGTAGCAGAATGATTCATTATACTGTACTTATGGTACATTTGTATACATTGAGTGTAATAATGGCCCGGGTTCCTTGTGTCTTTCTCCCAGGCTTGGTTTGTCTGTGTGTGTGTGATCTGTTTGGGATTAATCTTTTTGGAGAGGGATTTCTTATTTAGCTCGCCGTCGACAAGGTTTCCTTAAAGTAATGCTCTTAGAAGGTCATCAGGCTTTTAAAGGTTATTCAGATTGTTAGCCCAAACACTAAAACTTTGTGTCTTTTCACTCTGATTAGTGACACTTTAATAAAGTCATTTGAAGTTCAGTGGACTGAATTTTCTACCATTTCCAATGTTTCTATGGTCACAGAGAAGAGTCCTGAATTCAGACCTACGTATAATCTTTTTGATGCAAATCTTTCCAAAGTGACTGTGTAATGTCGTTATCAGATTCCATTCCTCCCGGAGCCCAGATTTTTTTTCTCCTTTTTTTTTTTTAAAGAAGGAGAAGACAAAAAAGATGAAGCTTTGTATGTGCCCTCCATTTGTTGTTTTGATATATATTTGTATGTGACATCTATTCAGCGGAGTGGAGTCCCTTTTAGATAACAAAAGATTGCGAAGATCTTGAAAACGTTTTATTGCTGCTCTCTGGATGGGCCAATGGGAACAAAGACCTTTTGTCTTCCACTTGATTAGATAATAAAGCTAAGGCAGACTTTAAGGGAAACATTTCTTACCATAGCCAGTGTTATTTTTTTTCCCTCTGAAAGTAAGAAAAACTATGTCTAATCGCTCACAATTAAATCATTCATGGTGTGCTCACATTGGAGGAATTAATGCATTTTGTATTAGGTAACAAGTGAACTTTTACAACATGTGAGAACTAAGGGGGAAAATTATAGTCCCCCTTTGGTTCACAAGGGGCTTGGTAGTCAGGTCAATGACTTGATTTTCATGGGAAGACTGACTCTGCACAGCATATTCATAGGGTAAACAGTTCCTTTATTGACAGCTGCGGTTTGGAAGCGGAGCGCAGAGTAGTGCCGCACTATGGTTTGTTGAGAAAATACAAGGCAATATTTAAGACAAAGCGCTGAATGGGAACAGTGGCCCTTGTGTCCTGAAGTTGACTGACTAATACTTGTTAGCGTGCAGATAAAAGCACTTCTCCCCTCACTCCTCCCTCTTTGTGTTATTTTTATGTAAATTGACATGAGAGATGGGTGAGTTGTAATTAAACAATTCTGCTGAAAATGAGAACATGGAAAGAGGAGTGTAACAGAGCACCGGGGGGCTGACGTTATAAATGCCCCACTCCGCAAGACTTGTCTTTATCCATTTCTCTTGACTATACCTCACATGAACTAGTGAAATATCTTCCTAGACCTAATAGTTGACTAATGTGTGTAAAAACATACTGTAGTGTCCGATAATCCATGGGAAACAAGTATCTTTATTTTTGCTTGTTTTTTTCTTTCTTTTTTGCGACTTTTTGTGTTTTGTGACTTTTCACTGCGACTTTTGCTGGTTTCTCAAGTACACCTTGGTCTGCACCTTATGCAGTTTGTCTTATGTATCTTTATTTTCCAAATGTTCCGTGCAGCTTTTCACTTATTTATCCCCTTTCTTTCTTTTGCAACTTTTTAGGCGCCAATCTGCACCTGGCCTAGTGCAGGTGCAGAGGAAGGTCCTTTTTTTCTGTTTAAAAATGTAAATTGGAATTAGTTGACGTTATAAATTCTTTAAGGATGCGTTTTACATTTTACCATGTATTTGGCTAAATAGAAAGTGTTTTTTCTTCATTGCTGTCATTGAGTTGATGGGAGGGGCTGGCCGAGCAGGAAACACCCCCTCTGCTACCAAGGAATATAACAGAAAGTTGATTTATGGGGATATAAGGTAAATTAATTTTACCTAAAAGAAAGGTATCATTTAGTTAGTAGGACTCTATGGGAACCTGTCATGGCTGTATTTTTGAAAATGTAGTGACAGGTTCCCTTTAAAACAGTATAAAATAAAAACTGCCTTAAAAACTGGCCATTTTAATCCTATTATTTACCATGTAACATCAGCCTGCAGTCATAATTTTTCATAGCTCTAAACAAGTGGCAAAACCATTGTGTAAATACAGGAATATGAGTATTTTTCTCTTTGCATCGCTTCTCAAATGCTTTAATATCAGTATTACAATTTTTCTGATAATTGTTAACTGTTTCATTATTATATTTTAAATACCGTATATACTCGAGTATAAGCCGACCCGAGTATAAGCCGAGACCCCTAATTTTACCACCAAAAACTGGGAAAAACGACTGACTCGAGTATAAGCCGAGGGTGGGAAATGCATTGGTCAAACCCCCCCAGTAGTATACAGCCTGCCAGCCCCCAGAAGAATACAGCAGCCCCTAGTAGTATACAGCAGCCCCCAGTAGTATACAGCAGCCCCCTGTAGTATACAGCAAGCCCCTAGTAGTATACAGCAAGCCCCTAGTAGTATACAGCAGCCCCTAGTAGTATACAGCAGTCCCTAGTAGTATACAGCAGCCCCCCTGTAGTATACAGCAGCCCCCCTGTAGTATACAGCAAGCCCCTTGTAGTATACAGCAGCCCCTAGTAGTATACAGCAGCACCCCAGTAGTATACAGCAGCCCCCCAGTAGTATACAGCAGCCCCCCAGTAGTATACAGCAGCCCCCATGTAGTATACAGCCTGCCCCTAGTAGTATACAGCCTGCCCCTAGTATTATACAGCCTGCCCCTAGTAGTATACAGCCTGCCCCTAGTAGTATACAGCCTACCCTCAGTATGCCTAGCGAATAATAAAAAAAATAAACTTAATACTCACCCTCCGACGATACTCACCTTTGATGCTTAGTGGCGGCTCCCGGTCCTCGGCGGCGGCTCCTGGTCCTCGGCGGCGGCTTCTCTCTTCTATCTTCACGTGCCGGCAGTCGCGTCCATGCGACTTGCCGGCGGGCGCACAGTGCGATGCGGCGGTGTCGCCGCTGATGACGTCATCAGCGGCGACACCGCTACATCATATTGTGCGCCCGCTGGCAAGTCGCATAGACGCGACTGCCGGCACATGAAGAGAGAAGCCGCCGCAGAGGATCGGGAGCTGCCGCCGAGGACTAGGAGCCGCCGCCGAGGACCGGGAGCCGGAGGGTGAGTATTAATTTTTTTTTTTTATTAACTCGTGTATTTTTTTTTATTAACTCGTGTATAAGCCGAGATTAGGTTTTTCAGCACATTTTTTGTGCTGAAAAACTCGGCTTATACACGAGTATATACGGTACTTATAATGATCATGTAGATGTATTTTAAGATTTGCATGTAGTACAGAATGAATCCACCACTTGGAACATAAAATTATAGATGTCTACAGTATGTGTTGTACTCTGTCACTCAGACAAGGGCCTTGAATGTTTTTGGAGGGTTTAATGGCTTAGTAGTTCTGCAGTTGTAATAGGTTGAGCTATAGCAGGCCCAGTATGGTGTAGACCACAGTGTTCGGAGTAAATAAATCACTTGGAGTAAGCTTTGAGACTCGCGAGGGAAGGAATTCTCATTAACAACTGCTTTCTATACACAAACAAGACTTTGTATGCACTCTGACTCATAAATGTTTTCTTTTGCAATTGATGAAATAGCAAGCTGTGAGCAAAAAGCGCTGCGGCCAAACCATTCCAATATTAGAAGATTAAAGAATCTCTGACGCTGCTGACACGGTTATTACTTATTCTCACTGATTGTCTGAATGGAACACACAACTTCATTGATAGTGGAAACAATAAGTCATTTACAGACGGGGATACATTCTATGCCAACCCTCTCCTACCTCTTAATGGGCCATTCAGGCAAATATTTGGAAAATTGTATTTGTTTGCGTTTCAACAAAAACAAGTATAATGGACCATTTATGATCTAAAGTGCTTGTCTTCCCATTTATAGTTGATATACAACTGTAGTTGATGTACAGTTTCATTGCCTCTTATTGTGATTATTTTCTAACTTATGTTAATGCTAAAGCACTCTACTGTCAGACAATGTTTTGTATGCTTAATACTTAGAATGTTATTGTATATTAAGCTATTTAAAAACATAATTGTGCGACAGAGCCTCAGTAGGCCCCTGGACGACAGAGCCTCAGTAGGCCACTTTGCAGTGAACTCACAGGGCGGCATTAAAAATTCTGAAACTAAAACAGTCTCCTGTTCCCTAAAATATTCTCTAGTGCAGTGATGGCAAACCTTTTAGACACCGAGTGCCCAAAGTACAACCAAAACTCACATATTTTTCGCAGAGTGCCAATGCAACAATTTAAGCAGTAACTTATTACTCCCTGCTTTATCACAGGTTTAAATTGTATAGGCACCTGAGGACACCAATACAGTAGAAAGAATGAGAATAAGTTTGGATTATCATTGTAGTTTCCTTCTGGGGTCCTGGGCTGCCTGGGACTGCAAGAGGCCTTGAGTCCTGTCTGGCAAACTCTACCCTGTGGTGATGGCAAGAGTGCCCATAAAGAGGGCTCTGAGTGCCACCTCTGGCACCCGTGCCATAGGTTCGCCACCACTGCTCTAGTGTATCAACCCAAACAGCCACCCATGGTTATTTTATATAAAACCCCACTCGACCTCATGGATTCCTTATGTACGGCCTTATGTGGGCCCACCAGCAGCTCAGGGCCCCCGGCACTTGCCCAGATGTGATCAGTGCTGGCGCCGGCCCTGATTGTGCCCCATTTAAAAAGCAAATAAGGGCACAAAAGTTTCCTGCAATTCTTTCAGCAGAAATTGTTACCTACAAAAGTTCAGTTTTCCTAGCCATCTTTTGACATAAGGGTTATTGCATATGTTTTCCTTACCTACCTTTGCCATCACTGTTACCATCACCACAGTAAATTATATGGAATTAAATAAAAACTGCTGTTCCCAACACTGATAGTTGCAGGTCATAGTCATGTAACAGCTTAAGAGACACATGGGACCACCTTCCTCTCTCACTATGGTGTCTCAATTACAAAAATTATACATGCATGGTTATCGAGGAAGTTTGTGTTCTGAATGTTCTTGGAATGGAACTTCTGGCATTAAAAAGTTAAGTAAATCTTTTAGCTGTGACACATCCTGGCAGAGACTTGTTCATAAAGTACCAAGGAAGTATAAATAAAACCGACTGTTAAATACATGTAATCATACACTATTTTACAGGCTATACACACTTTCATTTTTTATTACATAATATTATGTGGTAAAAATATATATATATTTTTTCAATTGGCTCTCATTAAAAAAGTTGCCTTTTCTTTGGTAAGTGCTTCTCTTCAGCAGTGATGGTTCAGTGTTTATCTCTTACTCTTATCGCTACATTCACATGATGTGTGCCCGCAGTACCCCCGCCCCTCTCCATAGTGATTTATGGTGCACGCCGCCGTATTCCGGGGATAGATTGGACATGTCCTATCTTTCTCCCGGGTACCGCCCACGTACGCCGCCCATTGCCGTCTATGGGGGATGTACATACAGCGTCAACGGCAGTGTGAATGTAGCGTTAGTGTAGCCATGTTTTCCTAAGAGATAAGAAACCAGATCTAACTAACCAAAAAAATCATTGTAAATGGGTGTTTCTAATGTATTAGGAGAATATAGATAAGAAATATTATTCTCTGAGGGATATCTCTGCATGAGGGTAAAAGTAATATGCAGTGTAAAAATAAGCAGGGACAAAAAAACCCAATTAATGACATTTTATGAGAAAAAGTCATTAATTACTAAAGTAAGCAGCTCCTACTGCTTAAATAAACGCCGCAGTGTTAGAAGGATAGCGTTACCGGAAATCTCTGGTAACGCTATCTAACACTGTGGCGGGGTACAATGAAATCATCGGACCGCTTGCAAAGCTGTCCGATGTATTCATGAGGGGGCGGTCCGAGGCGCTGCCTCTACCCCGGACTGCCACGGTCCCTTTAAGTAACTTTTTCACATCTGGTACATCTATGGTATCTGTATGTCATAGTAGGATATGGAGAAATTATTTTATTTAAAAATGTATTGTATAAAATGTACCTGACTTTCATATTACTGCGCATACACCCTCTCAGAATAGGAATTGATAGTTGAATACTTGGAATACTTTGGGCATAAGTATGAATAAACCTCAAGATGATATTCCCACATTGTGTAGATCAGACGCTGTGAAATCCTACAGAGACTTTTTATACAGACTGGAGATATTTCAAGTAGCGGTGGAATTCAGGATAATAGATCCGGCTGTCATAATAAATAAAATGTCCTATTGCATACATTAGGAGTGGGAGCAGATATCATTTAGCAATGATATCACCAGGCATAGTGATTATTTTCACCGGAGGTGAAGTGGGTCCCTCATATGGACACTCCTGGCCAAGTAGGGCCAGGTGTAGAATTGTACACCAACACAGCCACACGGCCAAATACATTAGGAGTTGAACTTCTTTACAGAAGTATGTATCATCTTCTAGATATACCTGCAATTAAGACGCTATGTACAATCTGTTCAGCTCTTCCTGCTATTGTGCATAAAATATTGCCTGCAGATAGAATATTATGTACAACCTGCTCTATTCCCCCTTCTCTATAACATGCTGCCTGCAGATAGGACACTAGATACAATCTCCTCTGCTGCTCATGCTCTATATTCCATGTTCCTCCTGCTCTATAACATGCTGCCTGCAGATACCACACCACATACAATCTCCTCCGCTCCTCATGCTCTATATACCATGCTCCTCCTGCTCTATAACATCCTTTCTGCAGATACGACACTAGATACAATCTCCTCTGCTCCTCATGCTCTATATTCCATGTTCCTCCTGCTCTATAACATGCTGCCTGCAGATACCACACCACATACAATCTCCTCCGCTCCTCATGCTATATATACCATGCTCCTCCTGCTCTATAACATCCTTTCTGCAGATACGACACTACATACAATATCCTTCACTCTTCCTGCTCTATAACATATGGCCCACATTTACTAAGGTCCTTGCGCCAGTTTTCCTACGGACTTTGCACTTTCTTTTCAGTGAAAACTGCTTGCACATGTATTTAAGAGGTGTCCGTGCCACATTTGTGTCCCACACAAACGTTTTGTGGCGCGGCTGCACTATTCTTCATGAAACCCAAATTTCTGCACTGAAATGGGCATTACAGGTGCTTGGACGGACTGTGCGCCACATTTATCATGCATTGTTCGACAGAATTGTGTCCCAAGTTGAAGGTGCACCAAAAAATCCTGAATCTAGCGCACCCTGCACACTACACAGGTAAAGTGCACATAGTGCAGTTTGCACTGTTTTTAGTAAATGCGCGCCAACATGTTGCCCTGCTCCTTCTGCTCTATAACATGCTGCCTGCAGATAGGACACTACATACAATCTGTTCCACTCTTCCTTCTCTATAAAATGATGCCTAGATATAGGGTTCTTCGCACAATATGGCCTGCTCCTCCTGCTCTATTACATGATGCCTGCAGATAGAACATTACATCCACTCTCCTCTGCTCTTCCTGCTCTATAACATGATGCCTAGAGATAGGGTTCTAAGCACAATATGCCCTGCTCCTCTTGCTCTATAACATGCTGTCTGCATTTTCATTTTGAACGATTCCCTTTAAGGAAAATCATTTGATGAGTCCCGCTGAATCTTAAAACTTTTGAAATTTTCATTTAGAACCGTTCATTCAACAATGATATTTTTTTGCAGTCTCACATATGACCTTTGTTGATGGACCATGTCAACAGAAAGATCCCAGCTCCTCCATGTTGAGTACTGTGGTTCAGTTCTGTCTGGCCCTGGATGATTTCACTTTAAGGAGGACTGAGACTTTTTTCCACTGTTGAAATTTAGCTGACAATTTGAAGTGTCTCCAGGAAATCCACTTCCCCTCCAAAGAACACATTACTGGCTGTATAACCCTCTCCTGGCTGGTATCATGTTGCTCCTTTATGACTTTCCTGTTCACTGCCTTTATGACAGTGTTGGGGTCCTCCCTTGATTTTTATGTTAACCCCCTCTCCTGTTCCCATGCCATCAGCAGGAGAGGGATTATTCCTTCTCGCTGAATGGCAGACATGGCAAAGAAATTGTCCCCTAGCTAATACCTCTTTTCTGAACAATTTGCACCCCACCCCCTCCACAATTAAAAAAAATGCATTCACGATGTTAGCTGGGAAAGCTAAAATTTGCAATCTCTGATTTAATTTGGGAAAGCAAAGTCCTTAAGGACCTTAAAATAAAGGTTTGTTCAGTTTGAAAATCTTTATTGATTCAAAACGCTGAACAGAGGGGAAAGCTATTAACTTTTCAGGAGCTTAACAGTGAAACTACAGACGTATCCTGAATGGTTACATTTTTCAGATGCATGATGCCATAGGTTTTACTAGAAATTATTTGAACGTGGTATTATTTTAGCATAAAAATATGAAAAAACTACCATATTTGGAAAGAAGAATTTTATGGGAGACCCAAATTGCATATGTAATTTGTTTTCAGACTAAATTGAAGCAGTTCTGTAGTAAAGCATTCATCTTTTTAGAAGACACAGGTATGGTAAAGCATTATTATTATTAATATTATTATTAATATTTAACAATTTCACTAAAAGAATTGAAGAATGTAAAATATCAAGGGTTGACAACTAAACCCTTATTTGCTGCTAGCCAGGGGTTAAATAAGCTACAGTGTCCCTACTACTGCTAATACTTAAAGGACATCTGCCATAAGTTTAACTGATGGTAGACGTGTTCTACTAAGAAGTTCCTGAGGAACTACCGTATATACTCGAGTATAAGCCGACCCGAGTATAAGCCGAGGCCCCTAATTTTACCACAAAATACTGGGAAAACCTATTGACTCGAGTATAAGCCGAGGGTGGGAAATGCATTGGTCACAGCCTCCCCAGTATATAGCCAGCCAGCCCCTGCCCCAGTGTATATAGCCAGCCAGCCCCTGCCCCAGTGTATATAGCCTGCCAGCCCCTGCCCCAGTGTATATAGCCTGCCAGCCCCTGCCCCAGTGTATATAGCTTGCCAGCCCCTGCCCCAGTGTATATAGCCTGCCAGCCCCTGCCCCAGTGTATATAGCCTGTCAGACCCTGCCCCAGTGTATATAGCCTGCCAGCCCCTGCCGGACAGATCGCACAGAAGATATACAGGGGTCGCCGGAAAGGTGAGTTTAGATATATTTATTTTTTTGACTCGAGTATAAGCCGAGTTTGGGTTTTTCAGCACATTTTTTGTGCTGAAAAACTCGAGTATATAAGGTATGCTCCTTAGGACTTCTTTTATTATAACTCTATACACCATGATTGCAGCAATGTAGAGTTATAAATTACTCTAATTAGCCTGGGGCACTGTAGCTACATCACCGGAGCACCTGAGTGCGCCACATATTTTAATAGGACTGGTAGCAGAACAGGGAAGTGAATAAATTTAATTTTTTAAATTAAAATTGAGGTGGTCAGATGACATAGCGGCAGGGCCCCAGCTAATTAGAATATTTATTTCAATTTAACTCAATTTGAAAAACTCATGTCCTTTGACATCAGCACAATATACTTGCAGAGAGAAGCATCCTTTTTGTCTCTATTTGACCCATATACCGTATATGCCGGCGTATAAGACGACTGGGCGTATAAGACGACCCCCAACTTCTGCCCTAAAAATATAGAATTTGGTATGTACTCACTGTATAAGACTACCCCTCTCCCAAATGAAAAAAAGTCTGCTTAAAACTTTGCAAAACAAACAAGAGAGCAAGTGCCTGGTGATCATAACTGTAAGCTGCGATATTAATGAAGATCCGACATGCTTCTGTAAGTGCCGCCTGTGACCCCCAGCTCTGTGACAGGGCGGCTGCATTAGCATACAGCGCGCCGCCCCGTCAGCGCGTACTAAGCCTCTTCTAATGACTGTGAGAGGCGGACTGCCGCGCATGCGCGGCGGTCCCAGGAAGCGGCTCTCTGCGCGCTGACGGGGAAAAAAAACACCTCACAGTGCGGCCCCCGTATATCCGGCGTATAAGACGACCCCCACTGTAGCCATTATTTTAAGGGGTTAAAAAGTAGTCTTATACGCCAGTATATACAGTATGTTGCATACTTTGGGAAACACAGAATGGAAAGGCGCAACATATACATTGTGCATTCAAGGAGGACCCCAGTGATGTTACTGCCCATATAAGGACAGTGACCTCACTAGATGAAACGCCATGAACATCAGCAGCAGCCAGTAACTTACACTTTCAGAGGTCGGGGAGGAACAGGATAAGACATCCTTTCGATGTATCCTTACAACGGAGGTAGGAAAACGTGATGAGAATGTGATGTAAGCCTGTCAATCTCAACCCAATTGCCAAATATGCTCATGAATACAGCTGGACTCATACTATAAAACTGCTGTATTTTTTTAGCACCGCTATTAGAAAATTGGAACAATATTTTTTTTTGTATGGTAGTACTGAACCACATATAGAGTATAATATTATAGAGCAGCAGAGTATGTGGATATAGCTACTTATACTTGTGTTTTTATATAATTCCTTTAATTAAAAAGAATGCTGTGTCATATAGGGTTGCTTGGTGGAAATGAGGTCAGGGTAGAAAAAACTAGGCTGTGAAATATTCTCTGGATGATGTCATCATAGCTGCCAGTCATATGTACAAAGAAATATTCCCTCCGTTCGGTTAAGCGGGTGTTTATTTATGCAGATAACAAACAGATAATGATTGTGTATAATATAAGGGAGTCTCATTCTGGATGCAGCAAGTCAGAGCCCTGTCTCTCTGCTCATAGAAGGATCCTTGATATATACTTAACTTGTAAAAATTTGCTCCATTGTGGCCTGTTCTCTGTACAGCAATTTACTCTTTTTTCTGTCCTGGGCAGACAGAAACACATTGGCACAACCTTGGCTAGTGCTGATTTCCTGGGACAAGGGATTGACAGAGTTGGGATCTGGTGGTGCCTAACTAATCAAGAGCTGCCCCTCATTCTGCTGGAAAGCACCTTGTTACCTTGGTACCTTGAACTAACTGTCAACCCTGGGTGCCCTGTTTGCAGAGAAGGATGTCCATTTACTTAGTAATGCGGAGGAGATGTAGTAGATGTGGGAGTGCACTGATGGGTGTGATGATGTATCATGGATGATACTAAGGGGAATCGGTTTATTGGACTATAACCGGTCTGGTTTACAAGGACTTCGGCTGTGGTCATTAGACACATTATAGAGGAAACCTGTAGTTTAAAAATTAATTAATTTTAACTGCATAAAAATATGAGGTAGAACATGTACAATGAAAACATGGATATTTTACCACCTTTGCATCCTTTAATACTCTAGAACCCAACGTTTATTGTTCCCAAAATGCCAACTATGCTTGCTCCTGTCAGTTGGATAACCCTAACCCAGAGAAGACATTCTGGAACAGCCCACCTGACTGTAGAAAGCCTAATTAGCATAACATACGCAGAAACTAACTGACCCGATTCGTCCGTTGGGGGTTGGAGAAAGAACCCATCTGTGCTGGTGAAACTTTACCTATTAAGAGTTGGTCGAGGTGGTAAATGGATCCTATGAGCAGGCTTTTTCTTTCCTATCTTCTTTGGTCTAAACCTAGGTGAATCTTCAATTCTTTTAAATCTTATAGTAAACCTGACTTGAAATATCACTGCAATATCACTATAATTGGAAGAAAATACATGAAATTTCTAAATCCGAATACTTTTCGTGAAAACTCTTCTTCCAGAGTTTCCAATCAGCTTTTCCTTAATTTGTGCTTGCTGAATACAGTGTCGTTCCTACTTTAGAACCGATTCATTTCCTAATGTAAGGGATCCGGCTGGATCAAAAACGTAAGTATTTGGAGCTGACTATAATGAAGAGTGCTGTGTGTGTGGTAAAGGCCTCGTGCTGTGCAACACAAGTTGTAATGGAGACTAAATGAGTGGCCTCAAAGCTACTTGTTGAAAGACAGTGAAATAAAACCAGAATGTAAATGTTGGAATATTGTATTACCCCATTTAAATACTTGTAACACAATCTTTATAGTTACAAAATTGGTTTTCATTGACATTCCTGAATGCAGTTACTAGATTATGTTGCGTGATTTTCACAGATTTGGGATTTGCAGGAAATCTCGTGGTAGTTCAATTGTACATTACGTATCGCAGCTAGCTGACATCATCCGAGATGCAGCTATCACATGCTATGTGTTCCCCAAACCATTATTTATATCCTTTGTATACATTTCTCCTAATCTTTTTTTGATAATATTATATCGTCCTGACTGTTTATTCAGAGTCCTATTCTCTGGTCTTTGGCATGACTAATGATGACCATAAAGGTTAAGAGGAAAGGACAATAATTACCTGATAACATTTCATTTAAGTAGTTCATGAGAAAATTGGAGTTTCACTGATGTTTACACGAGAACCTTGTTGACATAGATAAATGGCTATTTTTACTTTTTTTCTCACTTGAAGGTGGTCTTCAGGAATTGTAGCTACATAGGAAGAGTTCATGCAGTTTAATAAAGTTTAAATACAGTTAAAGAGGACACAATACATGGACATACACTACACCAAATTAAACTATAGATATATGCTTGAGATTACCGGTAGTCTAAATTAGCAAGAAAATCTGTAAAGAGACAAAGGGGGACATGTATCATTATTTCTGCTAGTCAGATTGTCGCATTTTTGCGACTTTTGTCATATTTGCGACTTTTATGTGACTTTTCACTTGTCGTTTTTCAAGTACGCCTTGGTCTGCATCTTATGTAGTGTGCCTTATGTATCTTTGTTTTCCAGATGTTCTGTGCAACTTTTACTCTTATGTATCACTGTTTTTCCTTAATTTTGCAAGTTTTTAGGTGCAAATCTGGGCAGGACAAAAGCAAGGATTTTTTTCATGGACCCTATTTTAACATGTAAATTGGAATTATTTCACATGCTTTAAATGTTTAAAATTTTGCACAGTAGCCTGTTTTTTTTTGAAAATTCTGAAATCTTTGCATTTACATTCTTTTTTTAATTAATTGGTTACTTCTAAGAGTATGGTCACACGTAGCGTTTTAATTGTGCTTTAATTGCATTTTGAAACCTATTGTACACATACTTTACAGCTTTTTTTTCCTTAAACATCAGGTCCACCTTTAACTGGTAAAAAAGTCCAGGTCCGCTCTACTCACTCCCATCACACACACCGGTGCGCTGCAGACACGGAACGCCCAAGGCAGGGGCAAGGTACACTCCAATAAAGAAAAGATCATCCAGCGCAGCGTCCACGGTTAAAACTTGATTTATTGGTGCATCAGTACATCGGGTGAATTACATAGAAGATAAAATGATCGACGCGTTTCGGCTAAGCAGCCTTAGTCATGATCTAATCCAACTAGTGGAATTGAGCACTTTATATAAAACTAACAAAGACGATCACATGACCGAATTTGTGGAACAATGGAGGAGGGGAAGAAAAGTTTAACCCTTCACAAATCAGACACATACTGCAGATGTCTAGCATAAGCCATAAAACATAGGCAAAGATACAAAATAAGGAATATAACAAAACACAATAATGTTGTATGTTTAAATAAAATAAGATATGATGTGACATGTTTAGTAAATAGTTATCAAGTCTTGTCTATAATTCATACCTTTCGGTTGTCTGGTATCGAGAACGAAAATCCAATAGGATTCTCTATTCAGAAGTTTTTTCTGCAGATCTCCACCTCTTATTGGTTTGGAGACTTTCTCAATGCCCATCCATCTAAAACTCGAGATGTCACCTTTGTGGACGTCTCTGAAATGACGGGTGAGGGAGGAAACATTAAAAGAATTGTTGGTGTCGTTATATCTTATTTAAACATACAACATTATTGTGTTTTGTTATATTCCTTATTTTGTATCTTTGCCTATGTTTTATGGCTTATGCTAGACATCTGCAGTATGTGTCTGATTTGTGAAGGGTTAAACTTTTCTTCCCCTCCTCCATTGTTCCACAAATTCGGTCATGTGATCGTCTTTGTTAGTTTTATATAAAGTGCTCAATTCCACTAGTTGGATTAGATCATGACTAAGGCTGCTTAGCCGAAACGCGTCGATCATTTTATCTTCTATGTAATTCACCCGATGTACTGATGCACCAATAAATCAAGTTTTAACCGTGGACGCTGCGCTGGATGATCTTTTCTTTATTGGAGTGCACCTTTAACTGGTAGACCTGCTTCAACTATATTTGCAATATTCAACTTCGCAGCTTCTGCTTTCTTAATGTGTTAATGATCCAACCTACTGTCATCTCACTTTTATACGATACACTAGCCATTAGGGTGCTCTCTACTACAAAGAAGTCTATAATTTCTAAAACAATTTTAACTTAAAAGACAGTAGAAACAGTTTAAAGTGAGTGTCCATATTTTACCTGTAGTTGTGTTTTGTCAGTTTCTATAGAGAGAATACCAACTCCTTGTAGTAAAGCTATTAAATTATGAGCCAGTCGCTACATTATACACATTTCTAAGATCTATGGAAGTGCTCAAAGTGCTTCTAAAGTGAAACATTATTTACACTGCTCCAGACCTGCTCGTCCTGAAGGTGTTAAATGTCAGTGGTAACTGTTTTATGTCACTTTCCAAAGAGCGGAGCAATGACTTCATGCACTTCTGTTTTCTGCTTCATCAAAGAAACCATCTTGCATTTGTTTAATGGTATCTTGGGGGATTTGGAAATATACCACCAATACCTTTCCATTGCCTTGATGTTGTCAGACATTTTGTTATTAAAAGGAATCTACAAAGCAATTAGACAGATACTGTAGCTACGAGATCCCAAAGATGGAAACCAGATAGCAGATATTAATGAAATTATGTGATCCATAAAATGATCTATATAGCAGATAATAAGGGATTCATATGATCCCTTAGCAAATGATGAAGGGGATATGTGATCCTAAAACGACTACAGAGCAGTTATAGACATATACAGCTCTATTCAGCTAGAACTCAATCCGTTATGGATGCGCGTTCCAAACTCCATGCACAGACGTGATTGCATAATCTGTCTGGGGTCTAAGGGGTGGGGGAAGTGGGGGGAACGCTCCACAGTCCATAGCATTGTATTACGTGTTTCTGGTGCTTACTGACCATCATCAGTGGGCGGACGCAGCAAGTGCCGGAGGACAGAAGCATAAGAGGCAGAGAGGCAAGAGGCGGAGACCCGAGAGAGCCTGCGAGACTGTGTCTGTCGCTAATCACATAAGCGGTAACAGTGTTATATTCAGTGCGCATGCACACTTTCGGATATTGCTGCACCACAGGTCCAAGGTCCTGGACCTGTGGTGCACTAATATCTGAAAGTGCGCATGCGCACTGAATATAACACTGTTACCGCTTGTGCCACAGATGTCCATGTGAGTATTGAAAGTCATTTCTGTCTAATGTTCCCCAGGGATGCCGGTGGTAAATAAAATCCGTTTACATACATATATACACACTCACCAGAGGCATACCCAAGAGATTATACCAGATATAAGGGTGGAGACCATGGCTTTGTCTGATGCATTTTTTAATGATTTGCTAACATAGACTTATAGATTTGTGGATCTGGACATTTCGGACTTTCTTTGGATTTCTTTGGATTTTTTTTACTAGGCTTTTATAAAGATTTTTTATTAAGCTATGCTACACCTGTGAAGGTTTGATACGAGGAATATGTCTTAAAGTGCATGAGCCCAGCACATTAGTTATTGTTAGACATTGTGATAAAAAGCTTTATGCTTTATGCTACTTCTCTTATACAAAATAATAACAATTATTTTCTAAACCAACCATGCATATTACTTTATTGTGGTTGTATATAGATGGTGCACGTTGCATGTACATTTTGCTTACTATTGAAACCTGGTAGTATCCTTTTATACCCAGGATAGCAATGCACATATGTTACTACCCTTGATCCTTTGATGATGCCCCACTAGCTGTAATTTTACACCATCAAATTATGACTTGTGTTACTTTCAGTATGCCAACTTAACAAGGCTTGTCTTTTCTTAGTCTTTACACTTAACTACTTAAATAGCATTAAATTACTTCAACTTTTCCAAGAGACCAGATAAATGCACTTCTTGTATGATAAGGAATAAATGGTATCAAGCAGCAGAAGTCTGTAATGGATGCATTTTACTGATGAGTGGTATGTAAGTTATATGCATTGCCTTATGGCAGGTGTTATATGACGCTGTCACTTATAGTAAATGAATAAACAGGTTCCTTTCTAGGATCACATAGTACTACAGTTATAGCTCAGCTAAAACCATCAAGCAAAATAATTATGGTCCTTTACGTATTTCCTCATAAGTTATTTATTTATTTATTATTTATTCATTTGCTTATATTGTACCACCATGTTCTGCAGAGGGGTACTCATTTCAGTGTTGAGCGGACCCAAACCGCAAACTTTCCTAGACGTTTGGGGCCGGCTTTAGCTTAAACTCCACACCCCGCAATTAACTCTTTAAATGCCACTAACAAAGCCCCCAGCAGCTTTTAAACCTTAATGCCTGAGCGCCAGCACTAATCTGTTGGCGGTGCAGGGTGCAGCCATTTTTGGTTTGAACCTTACTAAAATAGCATTGTATAGTGCTGCCGGCAGGTCAGTGCCAGAGCGCGGTCGCTTCCATTTAAATGCTGCTGGCAAAGTTGGAAGCAGTTTACACCTGAATTGTAACGTGCCCACTCATCACTAGTTATTATCACTTCACTACAATTCTAGTTTCTTGATCTTAATTCTCCCTTTGATTCCTGAATAGATCTCTCTGTTTTGAGCACATTTTAGGAATCCAATTGAAGAAACAAGTAGTCGTCCTGCTCTTTATCTGAAATTGTTAAGGATTTTAATAATTTATTCTTTGACAACACAGTTTTCTTGAGTAGGTTCATAAGTTTCTAGATCTTGACCTTGTCACCCACGTTTCAGCATTTTCATGTAAAAAGTTTGGATATATGTTTGTATAGAGTTCATGCTGCTGCTTTTCTTATTGTTCCCTCTCTTACTTTACCCTCCTTTCTATTTATAACTCTTATTGTTCAATATCTTTCCCTGGACTGTTGGTCTCATGCCAAATTTTTTCTTGCCAAGAATGTATTAGAGCTAGGCTTAAATCACTTACCCACCCCCCAAAAATGTTTATTGCCTTTTTTAAAGTTTAATAATATCCCTAGGACTTGAAATATAAATCTGCATTTTTTCCTTGGATTTATGGTGCATGTTGTTTGTTTTTAGCGCATATTGCTTGATACATTTACTTTGAAGTTGAAGCCAGGGCAAGAACACCAGGGTTAATGGAAACTAAAGGTATACTGTACATCAAATGTAAGCAGGCGGTTGCTTATACTACTTTTATGCACCTGCATTGACCAGGAATGGTTGTACTATATACCAGCTGTAAGATGTAATTTTGGTGGACTTATATTTAAGCACAGCAATATTTTTTTTTTTTTTAATAGATTCATCAGAAATGTTATGTTTATTAGAATGAGTAAGTCAATAGCCAAGGCTCTGAAAATGGGCCCTCGGGCGCCACATACTGGACCATTGGTTATCGCTTGCCTCAGGAACTGGCACAGGATATAGCGCATTTCTAATCTAGGCTCTACTAAAGTTTTCTGGTATATACAGTGCAACCTTGCAGGGCATGACCCGCCAGTGCTTTATAAACTCCCCCATAATTCTTCTACTGGTCTTCCTCATAAGAGGAAGAGAAACCTTATGGGTCCACTAAAATTCCTAAATCTAGGTGCAGCTGCACCTTCCAAACTTCCCCCTCAAGTTGCTGTGCAAATGGATTGAAAAAATAGGCAAAATTTTATCACTTACTTTATCAAAACGTTATCAATCTTTCGTACATTGACCTTAATAATAAAAAAAGTCATGGAAAAAAAAATCTAATGAAGATAGATGCAGTGTAATATTAGCTTCTGTCCGATGAAAATGAATGGAATGTGTTGATGGATTTATCATGTATCAAAACAAAATTACTCAAGAAAATGAACAAAATTTTGTATAATTTTGGTTTGTTGGATGACTCACCTCATTTCTCCTTTTTTGCACCACAAAATGACCAGGTGATACTGATACCTATGACCCGAATACCTTTCTATGCATTAGTTCATTTACAATGCAGGATGTCTCCAAAAGAAAACATATCCAGCTGAGTCCAGCTGTGGAGCTCCCCTGGGAGCCATTTTCTCTGTCTTCTCTACCAGATCCAAGAGCTGTTAAGTTATTTTACTTGATTTGTAGAGCTAGTATATAGCTGTGTACTTCTCGGGTGGTCTTGTATAGGTCTTCTAAGTCCCAAACATACATAGTTCATATGGCATAGAACATTATGGGGGATTATATATGAAGAGTCAAACCCCTAAATTGGATAAAATTAAACAAGAAGCAAGTCAAGAATCACCTATAGAGGTATGTTGTAGTGTTATGTATAGAGCTTTACTAATGTCTATAAAGCAATGTCCCATGAGCCTAGAGAAGACTGGTTTACTCACAGCATGTTTTGTCTCTCCATGTGGGGCTCCGGTAAAGGGTAAGTAAACATAGTATTCAGTCTACTCGGATTTATGACGGTGATGTATATAAATTTTCAGCTTGTTAAGAGTAATAAAACTTTTACCAGAGCTGTTATGTTAGCAGAACTGTAATTTGCTCCCGCTCGCTGAAGATATCAGTTTAAGAATACCCACCGCCTTGTTTAGCAATGTTCTCTTTAAAATGGAAAGAATTGATCATTAAATCGCTGCTGCTGAGATCTCTCCACCACAATTTATACTAACCATAAAGTCTATTTTGTTTCAGCATTCTTAATGACTGCTTATATGAACACAGGCCAACTTGGATGACGCCATCTTTTCCATGTCCTGTTTGTATGTACAAGCCAGAAAAATGGTGTTGTGTGACAGCTGATACAATTATGGATTCCTGATAAGTGTAACACTGGGTATATTGTTACAAAATCCTTATTGTAGTATATTTCATACTTGTGGATTTCACTACGTGCTTTATGCAGCATGCAGTGGTCTGTAGAAGGAGACGGGACATATATCACAATCCATTAGTTTGTTGAGTTGGGCAAGCAGAAAGGCCATTTTTTGACTGACACTACAAGTGTGTGTATTGTTGACTGGGTGCCCATTTATCTAGAAGCTGTTTTTACCAACCATCACATTCCTGGTTGGTTGCATCTGTTGACAAAAAAGGGAGGTGGAAGGCCTCCCTACACAAAAACCATATTGCTAGTCCCACTACACTTTTCTATGTATGTATGACACTGGGTTACTTGCACCATATTTGTGGACAAATCATTTTCTTAGAAGTGAAATTAGTTCAGGGAAACCAAGAAACTAAACACTTTATGAAGATTTGCCTTTACAGCCCAACTATTCAGGTTTACAGTCTTAGAGGCCATACAATACGCCACTGGAGATTCTGGGAAAAGAATATGCAAATAAGTTTTTCTCAGTGGGAAACTGAATACTATGGGACACATTTACTAAAAACTTTACCAACTTCACTATGCCTGTGATGGGGGTAAAGTGTGCCAGATTCATGGATTCACATTCTTCATGAATATGGTGGTCCCTACACTGCTCCGACCAACTTTTTTATGCACATGGGGCTTATGACAAACTTCTGTCAGATGTTAAATCTGGCACACGAGCCGACTCTGCTCCAGAACACTCTTTTTAGTGCCGAAATTTGGGTCATGTGAAGAATAGTGCAGCCCTGACAGAAAAGGGTCATGTGTGACACATATGTGGCACAGACACTTCTTAAATACATGTGCAAGCAGTTTGCACATAAAACAATGTTCAAAGTTCAACAGAAAACTGGTGCAAGGTCCATTGTAAATGTGCTCCAATGTCTCAGTGATGAATATTATAGTTTCATCCATTTAGCTCTGGATATGTGCCCATGAATAGTGTCGCTTGCATAAATTGTCCATTTTTTCTTTCCTTATTTCCCTATGAGTAGCAGGAATCTGAGCTGGACCTATTGGGGAACATTTACTTACCCCATCACCGGAGTTCATAGAAAGTGCATTGTCCAACTCCAATGCACTGTGCCGCGATTCACTAAGATTGTGCACCAGATATCATGAATGTGTTGCTTCCCCGCTCAGGTTCAACAGAGTTCACCATCTTTTTAGTGTTGCGTGTTAGGGCCAGGGCTTGCGACACAATTTGAAAGTTAAATCGCACGCTTAGTCCCAATCAGTCGGATCGTCCCACAGCATCCCCCCTAAATTGTGTTGCATGGAAGCCAGTGCAACTGCGCCACAAAAAGGGTCAATGCACCCGCCACTTAAATACCTGTGCAAGCCATTTTCCCATTGAAGATAGGGCACAGTATGAAAAAAAGTGTGTCGCAAAGTGACGCATAGCCTAAGTAAATGTCCCCCATTCTCTCCAAAAATAAAATGAGCAAAAATAAGCTTACTCATTATTTTACATAGTATTTGGCAAGCTCTATGTAGTGCTGTGTAATCTGTGTGCGCTATATAAATAAATTATTATTATATATATACTATATATAGTAAAGGCAAACATTTCTGATTCTCTTGTCTTTAGATTGGTAGTGTCCGGCTCCTACAAATTTTTTACCATGGTTAATCCTCCATGTTTAGCCCTTACTGATGACTTTGTTTGGCCTAAAATTATACAAGTAAAACTGAGTAAAAATAAACAAACCATTCAGTCTGCAAAATGTTTTACTTCTGAGTTCTAAATATTTTCTTATTGAAGAAAAAACGGGTCATAAAATATATGTTTGTATTTAGGGCAGTTTTTATCTTTCTATTTGTATTTTTCCCTAGGAACAACCCTAATACCAGGAGACCAATAAGTGAAAATTGTAGGAGCGTTTACTATAAAAATCTTTATAACATGTTTGTGCCTCGTGCCCTTGTAGCTTTGCCCCTGAATGTAGTGTCTTCTAGATATATTATTTCTAACAAATATTAGACCTTGGATATCTGAAGAATATGATTCCAGCTGGAAGTGGCTAATGCTCATTAGAATGGATATTCTATTTACAGTTTCTTCTTTAATCTATGTTTTACACTTTTTTACATAAAATAAAATCCTTGGCAGTATCAATCATACTTTTAAAACTCAATTTTTTATGGCGGATTTGCTCCATTATCTTACAGCACCACATGCTCAGCAGAAGGATCTTATCCTGAGGTCATATTTGAAGTAGAAAATCTATTTAAATTAATTTCAATATTTTAATTTCCTCATATGATATTAATGCCCCGGAAAAATATTTTCCTTTTGAGTATTCTTTACAGGGAAAGATTACAGATTTTCATGCTAGGAAATATCCACACTAGTGAGGATAACACTTTTAGATGAGTTCAAGGTTTAAAAAGGAATAAACTTGATTTTTTTTAAAGTAATTCATAAAAAACATAGCATTTATAGTCCAGCAGATCATACCATCATTCCTCTGAGATTGAAATATTTTATTCTGACAATAGCAATTAAAATTTTCTAAATGTAATTGGATTAGGATTTAATTTAGGATTATGAAAATAGCCCTAAATCCATTGTTATCTCGACAGTGTCACAGTGCTATTCCTAAACTTTCTGAGTGAGCTGTGAACATATTTGGGCACATTTACTTACGCGTCCAGTCGCGAACCCCGATGTGTGTTGTCCGACGAGTATTTGGAGCTGCCGCGATTCACTAAGATCATGCGTCCAATTTCCTGCATGTGTCGCTTCCCCGCTCAGGTCCGCCTGAGTTCACCTTCTTCTTTTCGGTGCTTGTAAGTGCGTGTTTTGCGACACAAATTGCTTTGTTAATCACGTGCGTTTTCCGAATCCGTCGGCCGTCTGACGGCCCGCCCACCCCGTTTTGTGTTGTGTGAACGCCGATGCGCCAAAATCCGATCGAGTGCAACAAAAACCCTTTCTAAATGTGGCGCACATCGGAAATCGCCAGGTATTTCGACGATAGTGCGGACCGCGGACCCTTAGTAAATAAGCCCCATTGTTATTATCAATGATGAATGAGCTTTATCATTTATATTTTAAGAATGTATTCACATTCTACCGCAAAAACTGTCAGTGTACAAATGGAAGTTGTATGGAAAAAGTTCAGAATATTTATGTTTAAGGAAATCTACCATTATAATCAAGCATCATTAACAAGGGACACTTACTCATAGATCCAGGCACTGTGACTATGGTGATATTATTAAAGTTGTTATCCATGGTCTCCTTCCTTCTAAAACCAGCTTTTAAAATGATGCTACCCTAGCCCCGTGGCTTTACAGACTGTTATATTATCTCCCCCGCCTCAGCATTTGTGCATATAGATATTACTACAAGAAATAGTTAACTTGAGGAATATAATAGTCCATACTTTTTTTGTCTTCAGGCTTCATTTTCACTATCATATTTCTTTTTTCTCCAACATAGGACCTATATAAATACAACCAAAAATTATTGAAGCGTATACTAGCAGTCCCGTGGTTAAATACAGGATAGGTTCTGTAGGGTTTTTATTTCAAAGTTGAATATGTATGTAAGATAAAGCTGGTATATTTTGTAGTTTTTCTTCGTTCTTGTGACAATTGGATTTTCAAAAGTGTTGTCGTGGGAACAAGGATTAACAATAAAGTTTCTTTGTAGACACAGTTGATAAATGTTACAGTTGATCATTGGAGCCTGAGGCTAAAATGCTGTAAATTACAGGCATCACCAAAGGTGACAGTAGGCACAGAGGTCATATAGTAACTAGGAGTAGTCTGTAAGTTGGGAAGTGCCTGTACCCTATATATCTTCTATATAACACTAGAAGCACCATACTGTACTACAAGCCTCTGTCTTCCCACTTGCATATGGTTTTAGCATTTGTCGACAGTCTTAGAGTTTCTGGACATGGCTGGATACAATGCATTATGGCTTCATCCAAGCTTCTTCTTATATGGAGAAACATTTGATTTCATAAGTTGCATGCTTTATATGAGACTGAATGATAGTTCCTTGGTTCAGCCTGAGCTGACCTGACGAAGGATGACATTTCCATAGACTTGTGTAAAGTTTCATCTTGTTTCTACACTCCAAAGCCATATTGATATGTAATTTGGATTGTGAGCCCTAATGGGAACAGTGACTGATGATGTCTTTAAAGTGCCGTGGAATTTGTTGGTGTTTAGAAAGTTCCGTTTTCTTCCCTTGTAGCATTCCAATTGTGTAACTTGCAACTTTCCAGTTGTTGTGAAATTCCTACTCCCATCATGGACCATTAAGTATAAGACATCACTTTCTGTTTTTCTGCTTTCTTCAGTTCCTAACATCTCTGCCTTACCATGAGTGAAGATGTGTGTTAAAGCTGACAATAATTTTACGAGAACTGTGGATGGTCAGTATATTACTCTGTGTGTGGGGGGAATTTCATCTGGCTGTTTTACTAGAACTGGCAAAAGATCAAAAGAATTGTACTGTGCCTAAATCTATTCCATCTCGTGTTTTGTTCCACCTCACATCATCTTATTTATTGCAGCAGTCTGAGCGGTGGTGGTACTGCATAGGACTGATACTACATCTCTTCAGCCCAGGACTTGGTGTCTGTCAACCTCTTCCACCACATGTTAGCATAACACCCAGCTCTGTGACATGAAGGAGCAGCTTATGTTCTTAACATGACTTCATGACTTGGTTACTCTCCAGGTATATCTCAGAATAGTCCTTTACATCTCATACTCTGTCTCTTCATGTGCCCATTAATTTCCCATACACCTACAACAACTGAACGAGTAATCCCATCATCCAGACAGAACTGAAGGCTCTCTACTTTTATATTATAAAAGCAGTTGAATATATGCACAGTTAAATGATAGTGAAAATATTTTCTGTATCATGCCCATTGTCTATATGCAAGTTATGAGTATTAATTGCTACATGACATAATGCATGATATCAACAGAAGTGCTGACTGCCTGAAGTCCTTGACTGCTGATGATTGGGCACTTAAGAGGACTTTCAGTCACCAATTCCAGGTGGTCAGACAACAAAGTAATCAGGCACTAATTATCTGTCCTACATAGAGTGGACAAACATGTTTTATGGCACCACCCTTTAAGGTACATAGATGCCCTAAAGCCCACTACTTTGAAATTAAAGCCTTAAAAATGTGGGGGAGTTGGGTACATACATAGATAACTTTCTAAGTGTAGCTCTATATGAGGATTCTGTTGCATAGAGAAGACCCACAAATGGAGAATTGATGGTTTGACATTTCTATGATACCATGGGTCCTTACTCCTCCCTATGTGTTAGATAATACAGTATGAAATCTTGTGCAAAGTTCCTAATTTGAAAATTGCTTTTGACAATTCCACATCTTGTAGACCCTACATACACTGGAAGATTTATGGTCAGTTCAGATGTACCAGTTCAGATGTACCATCTTTAGATGAAGAACTATCAATGCATTCACATTGGTCAGTAAAACCTTTCTAGAACATTTATGGTGGCTATTATTTATCTATATAACAAAGTAATCGAAAAATTCCTTTAGTTAGTATTTTTTAAAGATGAATGTTTTTACTGGACTTTCCAGGAGCGGCCCCTTCTTCTCATTGCTTTACTTGCTCTGCATCCTAATGCACATTAGGCTGATCTCATCCGCGCTCAGCATACATAAGCACAAGGAAGCTGATTAAGCTCATTTCAGTGCGGTGGAGCATTGTCTCAGTCACAGCTGCCCGCCCTGATTGACACACCAATATCTCAAAAGAAGCTACCCCGCTGCTGCAATCATGTTTTGTCTTCTGTCATAAATGCATCACACGTATCCCTCTCAGTTCATAAACCCAAAGGAAGAGCTGATAAAAGCTGCCCCTTGCCACCGCGCCTTTGAACAACTGAAAAAGTACAATAAAAGCAGCTGAGCTCATTCTATTCTGTCCTGGTGGTCAGGGCCAAGTGCACAGAAAAGACCCAAAAGAAAATATTACCAGCTAAATACTGGATCAGGTTTATTTTGGAATAAAAGGTGCTAGGAGCCCCTGCTACCATGCAAAACAACAGTCCTAAACTGTAATGATAATGCTATTTTGCGGGTGTGAAGTTACTCCTTGTATTATATATATCACTATTGTGCACAGATCTATAAAATCTGTCCAGAATATGGTGCTTTTTTTTTGGTGGACCACAAAAACTCAATTTTTACCAACCAGTGTCTAAAAAGTTCACCCAATTTCACCAAGTTGCTAACATATTTTAGGTAGATCCATTAAACCTAAAGTCATAGCATAAAGCACATTTTGTACATGTCCATTCTGGCTCTTAAAAGATGTAGATATCATTTTCCGATTCTCTGTGCAAGTGGCAAGTACAAAGTGGATTTTAATGTACAGTCCACGTCTTTTTAAGCAAAGATAATGATAACGTAAATTTTTAATACAAACCAAGAAACCAAGAGGCTTAGATTTCTTTAGAGACAATGTTGAATACTCCAGGTGACAATGACAGTAGTTTATAGCTATTGGAGCAAACAATAGAATGGTATTCTGATCTGTAATGAATGCTCTGCAGAGGGAGAATGTATTTTAATTGCGCTACCATGGCTTGTGTTTAAAGATGAGACGTTATTTAAGTCACAATGTCCCTTTACAGTAGCTTGGATTTGGGTCATATGTATCATCTATTCTATGTTTATTTTCAAAAGTGGAAAAAATAGAAGTTTCAGTTTTCTGTTACTTTCTGTTAGTTGTTTTGTAGAAAGGTTCCACACATGATATCCTGAAATGAAGACCTAGACTCATACATATTATATTTTATTTTTAAAGGGCCATCCACATGGAAAGCTGACCATAAATAAGGCATGAATAGTCAATATACCTAGGGTCCTGCTCATGCCGTGAGTGCCTCTGGGACAATGTTTCCAGAATGATTTTGACTATGGCCAAAAGTCAACACTCACATGCCAATGACAATAGAAGAAAAATTGCCCAAACCAGGAATAGGGCCTGTTCTATAATTTGCAGCCCAGACAGCGGGCTCATGCACAGGACTTTGAAATCCATGGATGTGTGCATGAAACCATAGAAGTAAATGTGCTAGCCGATGAAACAAGGTGGCCCTAAACAACGGTTGTTTTTATAAGACTTATTAGATATCTACCCTACAGAAGTCTGTGGCCATTATAGGAAACACCAAACAAATGTGTCTTTCCTTTTATATATTGGATGTGTGTCCCATTAGCATTTACAGTGTTAGGCTACATTCACACGAACGTATGGGGGATGTATATACTTATGCACTGCTCCGTAGCCCGTAGATAGATAGGACATGTCCTATCTTTCTACTGAATACGGCGTTGTGCACTGTATATTCCTATGGAGAGGGGCGGGGGTGAGCTGTGCTCATCCCCTGCTCCTCTCTGCAGCGCCGATGTATCCCGCCATACTATGGTACGGCAGGCATACATCGAGTGAATGTAGCCTTTGATTGTGAATGGATAACCCCCTAACTGATAACTTTGAGTTTATTCAGAAAGAAATATTACAGTGCTATTAATAATTGTTCCAGAGTCTTGACAGTCTTCTTTATTCAGTTATACATTTAATATGTCGTAATCTTGGCAAACAAAACAAACAATATCTTGACAACATCAGACACTGTAGATCCAGCTTCCACCAAGTGCAGCCAGTTGCAACAGGCACAATACAGAATGGTCCACCTGCTGTTTCTTCGTGAAACGTTGTGAAGGTGTTAAGGCCCCAGCAGAGGGTTAGCGGCAGGGACTTGATATTCTTATTCAAGTTACGTAAAGGCTGGGCTACACGGTGACATCTGTGATCTGCAGTCTAGCTGGTCCCAATACAAAACTTTGATGCCATTCCAACCTTATTTTCGCCTGCTTTGGCTAGGATAACATGGGTCACTGAAGCAGATCACCATGTCACAGCCACATTACGTATTACCCTTTCCAAACAATTAAGACTCGATGGTGAAAAAGAATAGGAGAATAATAATTGTAGTATTGAAATACCTTTCATAAATTGCTAGTACTCTGCTTCCTAAGATTCGATCATGTGACCTTGTAGCTAGGACGTTGCATCTATTTGTGTTGGCTGTCAGATCTCCGAATGGGAAGGTAAATATTTTCCAAATGGTTTTGTAACAATGGTAGAGAGTGTGTCAGTGAGTATACTGTAAAGCAGAGAAAGACTTGTGTCCCTAGGACTTGTGTGCAGCTTGCCTTCACAAAGGCCGCAGACCTTCTTTGTAGGGGGCTTGTCATTTACAGCACAGACTGCTGTTGTCCTGGTGTGAATGGCCTCTGAGAGCCCTCACACATTGTTTCCAAACTGTGTAAATTAATGAAGTGACAGGTCTGGTAACCCTCATCCACTTCAAGACAGAACGAAGCTTGGTTCTTCACAATTCCTATTGAGAAGTATATGAATAAGAAAGCTCTGTATCCTGCGCTGTATAATCTCACCCAAGAAGGAGGGAGAAACAGGATACCGTAATATAAGGTCCCAGTATATTATGTTTTGTGAAATTCTCTACATATTTCATCCATTTGTTACCTTTATGTGATTACATGGAGTGGAATATCCATTCTTTGTCAGATGAGTTTATTATTTTGAAAGACAAATGGTAATCTTACCATGTGCCATATGTTACTGTTCACAGGTTTTTTGGTAAACTTGGCTTCATGAGTTAGCCTGATGAATAATGATAATGCACACAAATTTTGGTAGGACAATGTTTTATGAAGCATTTAGATGTGCTTTATCTGTTAATGTTTTTGGTGTGTGTTTAGATCAAGAAATTATGGGGGAGGGGCACACCAGACGTTTAGATCTGAGGAGACCACTTATTACCACATTATTATTGAAGGGGCTTCTCCATAATCAATAGAGGGTGTGTACTTACTGTTTGGTTACTATTTGTGCCATATGGATTGGCAGCCATTTTATTCATGGTCAGCGAAGACCATCACTTTAGTTGATAAAAGTGAATTCAGACTGGACAATGAAATATGTACAAAATCTCACATTATAGACTTAATAAAATATACAAATCTTGGTGGGTGTTCCACTCACCTTATGAGCAGAAGAAGCAGCTGGGACCCCCATAAACAATTTCAATAAATGGCATCATTTTTTGGTGACGGAATAAAATGTTACAGCTTAATACGGTGAATTATGTCAGTATTTCATTCTGTGCTGAATCCTGTTTTCTCAGATTGGTTGCTTGATCTTGTTGGCTTCAATGATGCTGATGAAGCACTGAGGGGAGAATGACCACAATGAAAGCCCAATGTGTTTGATCCTTTCTTTGGTTTCGTTTACTTTGTAAATATGTGTGGGAAGCACATTAAAAGTTAATTTCTTTAGGTCATATTACTTGCAAATAAACACATGTTAAGTATTATAAATCTAACCAAGATGTGCATAGATCAATAGCAAAAATCAAAATCAAGATTCTAGTTCACAAAAATACACCCTTTTACACCCACATCCCTACTATCCCGGAATATAAGGACCCGGATTTGAATCTTGACCATTCACCTCTCCCAATCATTCACAATAGGAGCAAACACTTAGCTGTCTATCTTAATTTTTACTACACCGCATCTTCCAAACACTTTGCTGTACATGTCCCATAGACATTAAATGGAGCAATTGGGCCCATATATTATAACACATCTATTCAAGCACCTCTGAAATGGGGACCTGAATCTTATGATCGATCTGGGTCCCAAAAGTTTCTACAGTATGTGTATGGATACATGTTTGTCATAAAATAAGTGAGGAAATGTGAGTCATTCACCATTTGCAATCGGCATATTACATCCATTTCTTTTAATTTGAAGTATCCTATAAGGGTTGTCCCCTACGGCCAGCATTTCTACATATCCTAGATCTATACTAGTCTTTACTTTTAAGTCCCTTCTAACACATAAAAAATGCCATAGGTCTTTATTGTGGCCTCTGGGGGCTGATCATGATCATCATGATTGACCATTGATCAGATATTAATTTGTGACCAGAAAGCAAGCAGTCAGTCATTGGGAAGGTAACTATTATGTCTTTAAAAAGTTTTAGAGACATATGAGCCTTTTCAGAATATATTGTTTTACAGTTTTGGAAAAACATCTTCTTTTAGTTTTGATTAAAAACTTAGCTAATGATTAAGTGACCTTCTGGGACCCCCAACAATCAGACATAAACTATGCGAGAACTTAGCAGCAAATATACAGTTCTCCTGTTCCATCAAAGGAGGCATTAACTATAACACAGTTCCTATTAAATTCAATGGGTGCTGCATGTTATAGCCAGACATTCCCAGCTCTATAGAGTAAAAGATGCCATTAGATTATGAGAGTGTTTACCACCTCAAATGGGTTCTCTGATTACCATTCAGACAAGGCCTCCCCTACAAAGCCCGGTAATAATGACTGGTACCTAATTCAGAGAAGGAGGGGGGGAGCACAGACTTGCTAATTAAATGTTTCAGATAATTGAGAAATAACGCATAGAGAATATGCTCTTTACAGTATATAAAAGCTTAAAATTCATTGCTACGGCCATGAAAGCTTTTCCCTTTCTCAAGCGTCTTCTAATTTGTGCATTCAAGCAGATTGCAGAGACAAAGCAGCGTGCATACCATGCCGTTCAGCGGGATTTGTGAGGAAGGCCGTACCATTGATCAGTTAGTTGGTGAATGCCTTTGAGAAGGGATTAATGTTCACAGTGACCTTTTCCCAAAGTCCTATTTGCCTTCACCATGCACTCTGCTAAAGCGCACTATTTACAAATATTACCTATAGTTACACTACATTATTATTCTCACCGCATAGATGCTGATTACTTTCTATAGAAATTTATTTATCTATTTATTTTGTAGCTTTTACATCAGAAGTAGAAGGTTGGTAGAAATTCCTCAAAATATAGCTGTCCATGAGTAATTAGAAATATCCAAATCTGTAGAGCTACAAGTGCAGTGCTTGGGATTCCTCAATTTGGTGAACTTCCTGAGAAGAAAAGAGCCATTTCGTGACATGTGGGGATTACTTAGGAGTTCAAGCTCCACTCGTAGTTGGGCATCCTTACTGATTCTGAGCTCGATAAAAGCTCTTACTTAGCTGCAAGTAGAAACTTTTGTAAAGTTTGGTGGTACATATTTGGTCTCTAGTGTGGATGCAACAAACATTGCATGGCTTAATAAAAAGTATCCTTATTGTAGGCATATAAAGTACAATTATTTTTCAAGAACCTTGACCCCATATCTGTCTGGAAAGTAACAGGAGGAGTATCAGGGGAGATTTAGTTGGGTGCTCATACATTTTTTTTTTAAGGTATGTTCATTAGGAATAAAAATTATGGGAGAAATCTGTGTTCTGTGGTACACAAGGCCATGTATTGGTTTGCTGCCAAAAAGTTTGTGCCCTAATTAACCGCATGTGAGCCATGTGTGACCCTCCAATGCAGTTATAACTATCTTATAATTTCAATACAGGAGAGTGTTTCTTACCCAGTTCCTATCGTGTTTTTGCACAGGAATGTGCATGAAATAAACTATTTTTCAATATACCCAAAAGCATGTAAATTACAATTCTAATTTCTACTAAGATTTTTACTGACTAAATATTCAATAGTTATGCCAAGAAAGTATACTGAAATTTATATAGTATAAATGAAAGTATTTTACCTAGGTTATTTGCCATTTGTTGCCCTTTTTCCATTAAACCCCTTAGTTAGGAATATATACAGTAATTTCTTTATATTGAAAACTATGTCACATACATACTGAAGCGCTATACATGACTTCATAAGAAAAAGCTGAATAATTTCTAGACTTCTAATTTCAGATGCAAACTGTTTTTTGTTTTAATATCTATTTTTTTCCTTAATGTAATACATATGGGTACCTAATGTCTAGGAGACATCTGTGCTACATATGCATTCTTAACCTATGGACAGCTTTGACGCAACTGGAAGACTGGAGTGTAATTCTAGCAAGTCATTACTGTAAGAACAGTAATAGGGTAAAAAATGAAGGAGTAGGAACCGCTCTTCATGTATTGAATTGTTATTGAATGACAAATTAGAAAAGATCAGCAATTATAGTTCACTAGGCAAAATGCCAAACATTCTGCGGAAATATTAGAAATATGACAGAATATGCCTAGAGAAGCACAAAGGCGCCTCAGGCAGAAGAAGAATGTGTTTATGTGTGTGCTTCTCTGTATGGATAGGAAGGGGGAGGACATGAGGTGGCATAGTAAATTTAGTTTGAGGGAGTACAGTTATCTCCCTTGGTAGGTGACCTAAGAACTTACCATTTTTTTAGCAGTGGTTTGCTCCATTAATCATACAAGTTAATACCCACTGAGTCTGCACAATGTGCTGCCTTTAACTGTTTCATAATTGATCTTGGGAGAATAGCCCACCACAGCCATCCCCCTATCCACATCCACAAGTCTTCATCTTTCAGAACCACACCATAAATGGTCAGAAGTTTTTTGATATTTCATGTGTTCCTTCATCAATTCCATTAATTCCTGCAAACTTTATCTTACTATTGGTTTCTTCTCTATTTCTTCTCTATTTTTCTTTGCTATTTCTATACATAATATTTTAGATTAAAAATAACTGAAGTCAGAAGTTATCATTCGATGTAGAACCTAGCCTAGGAAGGGTCATCTCACAATGTCACCCTTGTCTATCATTTCTATTAAAGTACAAAATACCCCACTATCATATCATCTGAAGTGTGTAGCTAATGTCTGCTTCTCCTGATGGTTGAGAGTTGGTTTCTTTCCAAAAAGAAGACAGTCCCTTCAAAAAAAATTTTAGCACAACAACAACCTGCCAATCCTGGAAAGATGACAGATTTGTAAAAAGACATTAAATAGTCTGTGACAATTTTATCAAAAGTTGTGCAAACTGTACTAGGTGACGTTTACCTGTCGAGCGTGCAGAGCGAGCCAGAGTAATCAAAACTCAAACTCAAATTCCTTTTTAAGTGCAGAATTTTGGTGCAGGAACTTGTGCAAACCCTTCATAAATACATGTGCAAGCAGTTTACCTGTTCTTTTCAGACAGAAAACTGGTGCAAACCCATTTTTATTGAAAAGCACACTTTCTCTACTGAAATCGACTGTGTGTCATTTCTGTTCTGTATTAAAATGTATTACACTAGGATTTTCCCCCTTTCACCTAGCAGAAGACCCGCTCTCTCTGACCACCTCTTTAGAAACCCTTCCCGGGTCTGATGAACTAGTTTGAAATTGGATTTGGTCCATATTAGCTTTTTCCGGCTCTGAACCTGTTCACTTTTTCCTCGTACCATACTTGACTTGTACTGTATGTTCTATATTTCTATTTTAACACATCACAGCATGTATTTTGTGTTGTACATTTTAGTTCCAGTACAATGTTAGAAGAGAAAACAATGATTTAGCGGCAGGAGCAAAGTAATATCACTGTACAGTGAATGGGTTGCTCGCAGGAAGAAAAAACATATCTAGTATTTTGCGGTGGCACAAAATTACAAAGTACATTAACATGAAATAACATTTAAATTGCAATGTTCACTTTGGATTTGAAGTTAGAACAAACGGAAGTCAATGGTGTGGGGGTGTAGGAAATATTTTACCAATTGGTTTTAGTTAGCAGTGGTATTTGTGCTTTAATGTTGGTTACGCATTCCTGACAAGGTGGTTATAGGAGACATTACTTAGCAATATTATTATTATAGGTCGGATTATTTTCTTGCTCTTTGCATTTTTTAGAATAATTAGTCAAGCTACTGCGGGTCTGTATTGGTATTTGTATTGGCTGTGCAAAAGAGCACCCAAGTCAATTTGCATCTTCAAAAAAATCCTTAGTTGTGGGACGAGGAGTTTTGATTTCCAACTTATTCCCACGTTTACTGATGGCATAAGGGAAGAGAACACATTCCTTCTAACTATATATGTGTGTTTTGCCTACTTTCATGAACCTTAAAGGGGTTGACCACTATTACAGAACGTGACTGGGGTAAGTACAGGATCCTAATAGGGTCACCCTGAGAAAGTCACTAGGAGAAACAGTAGCAGGACTCGGGACTATCTATAATGTTCCATGTTCTGCTGCCTTCTGGTGGTAGGCAGGCATTAGTGGTCTTTGGCCCACCTCTCTAACCACCACAATGGGAAAGCAGCAGAAAACAACACATCACAGAAAGTCCTAAGTCCTGCTTCCAGCATTCAGTTTACTCAAACTAGGGTAAATTAGGGTAATTACTATACAGGTGAGCCTATTAGGGTCTTGTCATTACCCTAGTAATAGAGGGCCACCCCCTTTAAATATATAGTAATAAAAGCCTTTAAGAATATTCATGGAGTTGGATGGATGTATACAGTTCAGACATTGTAACAGTAGATTTACCGTAGTATCACATGGTTTTGTACTTTATAGGAACTAAATATTTCAAGCCATCTATCATACACATTCCCTCCTTACAGAATCGGCAGCAATCTGGTCTTTAGATTCAATTGCCTCATCAGCCTGATTACATCCAATTTAGAGGGTCAAATAGCAGGGCTGTTCTATATTTGGCTAGCTTATCAGAGATCCTGATAAATGATTTCTGGAAGTTACTGGGCAAACCTTTTAGTCATTAACTTGAGTTTTTCAAGTGAAGGTAGCAACTTGCTCAAAAGTGAAGGCTTGGCACTGAAGTGTCCTATACAGATGATAGGGTCAGTAGTGGATCCAAGCCTAAAGCTAACCGATGAATTTATTACCTTTCACTAAATCAAAGCTTGTGATATCCAGCTAGATACTGCTCTTTTATATACATTTACACATCACAGCTTAATGCAATGACATTTAAATTTACAAATTCAACATCAAAGGTTATGCTGCCGATAGGACCATCGTATACATGTACCACATTTATCATCCATGGACATGATATGTTTATTAATAAATGCAAAAGTGCATATCTTTAACACTGTATTTTGTAGTCCAAGAGAGTTCACCAGAATCGTCTATAGCACCATTTCACCTCTGTGTATATTTTATAAGGGGAAAAAACTATGACATTCTCTTCTATACGTGTGATTTATACTCTGCTATGCTGTCCCTGTGACGTTAATGTCTTCCTAAAACATACATATCCTATAGAACCTAATCCTGTTTAAGCCAAGCACATACATACACCCAAACACATTTGCCTACAATACAATGTGTTGGGCTTAAGTAACCTTGTTGATCTTTTTTTTTTACTATTTTTGTGCAGTTTTTTAAATAAAAACCGCGGCAAAGATATGGGGACAAATGGTAAGATGCCTGTAGTTATTAACAGGTCTCAGCCGAAAGATTGAAGAATTGTTTTTTGGCTATTTATTTTGTATCATTTTTTATATTTATCTATTCATATTTTCACAACAAAACTTTAATAAGGCACCACTTACCCTATTACTTGTACAGAAAGTAAAAGTAAGTTTTGAAATGGTTAAAATAACTCTAAAAGTCTCATATTTAGGTAATGTAAACCGTACGACCAGATAGATATCTGCAATTAATTCGGCGGTGGCAAGTTACATACATTGAACTTACTGTTACCTTCTGCTTTAGCATCTCAGTTAATTGACGGATCAGAATACTCAATGGTGAAATAAAAACCTGCATGTCTGCTCATGGGTGACAAGCTGCTTGGTTTTTCTGTTTCCCAGTCTGTACCACTAGAGATGTTTGTCATTCTGGTTTGGTTTACTAAGTCAGTGGTCCAGGGATAGTAAATTATTCTGTTGCAAAACATTTATGTCAAATAAAATAAGTTAAGTAGGTAAATTTCTCAGAACTCAGAGCAAAGATATATATTTATAATATACAAGCTATACCCCACAGGAACTATATATAACTGTCTATCTCTCTCTGCTTTATAACACAATAGACCCAGTTTAGTCTACATTTTAAAGTGACAAGTTCTCTTAGCTCATGCACAACTTATCTGAATCATAGGATAGGTAGAGAAATATAGGGAGCACTATATGCCAGATGGTTTTAAGAAACTGCAAAAATTCAGGCAAATGAAAACGTCTCATTTTGGGCTGACTACCTAGCTAACCTTTGTGTAGACCACTTCCCAAATCTGCTCCAATCCCTTCCCTTTCTTGGTTGAACTTGATGGACATGTGTTTTTTTTCCAACCATATAAACTATGTATAAACTATGTATAGGCATCGGGTCAATGCCTAGTGGACCAATGCATCATGATTTCCATCAGAACCATTTCTGAACCTACAGTATTTAATGCTGAAACTATGATGCATTCCTGCCCATGAGGATGTAAACCTTTGATCTAGCTATGTGATTAGAGATGGGCGATGATTTCATTCAGGTCCATCCAAATCTATTTGGTAAGAATCAATGTTGAACTAATTGTCCAGGAAATTGGTATGTAACCCCCCGCCCCCTCCTTCCTTATTTTTTAATAAAAAAGGTTGTATTGTGTATTTTTTCAGATCTTTTAATTTTTATTTTTCCCTAATATGATAACTAAAGAAGCCTAATGGACATGATGCAAACGGCCAATAATGGGAACCATCAAAAGTCCAGTGAAATGATTGGACATTTTAACAGTTATTATCGTATATATAATATTACACCAAAGAAAATCAGAAAATATGGGGATTTGATTTTATGCCAGAAAATCACCAGATTTGTTAATCTCTGTGAGATATGTGAGTTGACATGAATTTAAATGAATCTATTCTCCAAGCTAGTAAGTGTTTCCTGGACCTGTAGTAGTAGTAATAATGAGTGCTGTAGCAAATAATATCCATACTATGTAGCAAATTGTGCAAATCTAATTATCTAATGTTATGCACAAGATTCATAAAGTTCACAAACAAATAACTGCAAATAAATCAAACAAGGAATCCCCTGACATCTTTGTGTAAGTCAATTATTTCAGAACACTTACAACACACATTGTTATTCTTGAGGCAGACAGTATAATTGGATTTTAATGTGTATGGCCATATGTAAGTAGGGCATGCCTAAACAAAATCTTCCCCACTATATGTGTATGTGCTTACATCCTCTGCTTTCTTTACTGGGAGATACATTTAGCGTTTTCTGTAGTCAAAGTAGTATCAAAGAACATTTACATTATATATATTTTTTTCTTGGTCCAACCTATTCTGCACAGCTCAAATAGTTTCTCCTGGACATAGACAATCTCAGATCCCTAGAAAATGGTCTTCCGGCCCCATTGACCTAAATGTAGTCATGTTTCAGTTCCCCAAAACAGGTAGATGGATTCTGTAGGACAGGTAAATGGGTTCCAAAATCCTAGTGCTTTGAAGAAATGTGTCCAATATTAGAGTTTGTGTTTGGTCATGGCCAAATCTTTTTCTATGGGTCCTGTAAATGGACAATTGCTTTAAGCTAAGAGTTAATATCATGATAAGTTGATTTTTGCTGGTGCAGTTCCTGAGACCTGTAGATTCTACCAGTAACAGTTCACATTTGTAGATAATTTACTCTCAGGAGAGTACATTTTAATATTAAAAAAATATTTTAAAATTTGAATATTAATAATAATAATAATTCTTTATATAGCGCACACAGATTATGCAGTGCTGCACAGAGCTTGCCAAATCGGTCTCCAAGGGGCTCACAATCTAATCAGCCTACCAGTATGTTTTGGAGTGTGAATACTAACCATATATTGTAATGGTCATCAATGAAAGAGAGGACTGCTGCTTAGGATCATAGAGGTAGGCACTGAATAGCAGATATGCCCATTATGATGTCCATATGCCCTTATAAAGAGTACAATAAGATAAGGAATTATGCTGAATGAACGAAAGATTTAATAAAAATGATTTTTTTTTATTTTGTTACCAAAGGTTTGGATATAATTATATTGTAACAAGTCCTTCTGCTACATCATTTCATAATAAATGGAGGGAATATGATAATATAATCATAGCAAAGCCTTTTGTAATCATAATAATTCCCTTTTTTAACGCTTGCCATATCACTCTTGCTAAATCTGCTTTTCCATGTCTGTCTATGCTGAGCAAATGAGACTTGAGGCCGCTATTAAACATAAGCACAGTAATGAGCTTGTAAGTCATTGCTGTCTTTAACTTGATGGATGCTCGGCTGTCAAAGTGATAAGATAAATTACAGGAAAAGCGTCCAGGCCTCTGTGTAGATGGATAAGTTGTGGGTGGGTTGCTGATGTTTTACCTGCTGCTATGAAAAAAGCCAGCAAGAGTATCTAATCCTCCCACAGCTGTCCCATGTCTGAGGTCCCAGAGGTGGCTCGCTGAAACCGCTCAAGGACAGACGGCCCCTGTTTATGTTAGATCTGTATATAAACAGCGGTGGGGGGGACCAGTGTAAACTCCCAGTCTAGATGCACTTAAACAGTTCCCTGTGGTTAGTGAAATACATGATGATGTTAGTTCAACAGTATTTAATTAATGTGACGCTTTGGCACGGAAGACACAATGGCGAAAAATGTATGTGCAGCTTTTCAGCCTACAATGCTTTGTATTGTTTGTCTTTTTATAGTGTTAAAGCTTGTTAAAATTTGCCTGCAGTCTCAATGAAAACAAAATATTCCCCTTGTGACTAGTTCAAACTTTCTAACTTGCCTCCTCATCCATTAGGGGCATATGTATGTGAGATATGATTTTGCTATGCTATAAAACATATGGCTCGGGCTACAATCGTGCACGGTTGGATAATTAAACAATAATCGCTAATAATAGCCTTATTCTGCTGTAAATGTTCTACTTTGGGATTAGGAGGATTAGACAATGTTTAATGTATAATATGCCATTTTAGGAATTACTATTAAAAATTAATAACATGTGTTTTACTGGAAGCTATGATATTTACTTTTGCAATTATAGATGTGTCAAGTATTAATGCATTTTTGTTTTGTTTTTTTTTTTTTTAAATTCTGTATTTTTATGTTAACAGTATACAAATCAAAAGTATGCATCAAAAACATACAATTAGGGAGCCGGAGAAATAGAGTAAATAGATCTTGAAAAAATACAGAATATAAGATAGTATGATGGGTTGGAGTGGTATATAGCAGGGCCTTATGGACATCCGACTGATGGAAGGTCCTCCATCAGTCGAATAAGAGATGAGGTCCTCCAGGAGTCATTGACCCTAGAAATCTAGCAGTAGACAATGTAATAGTTGGAGAAGGCATGCAGGACTTAGCAGCCATCACTAGGATCCCGCACACCTAGGCCAGAATTTGTCAGTGGAGCAGTAAAAAGAAAGCTGCCTATGTGGTTAGAGAAAAGTCAATAACCATGTGGATGGTGTCTCCGACCAGAGAAAGAGGAGAGTTTGCCGCAGGACCAGAATATATGGAGAAAGGATATATTCTTAGCTCTACACCTCCAGCTTATTACCATTATTAAATGTGTTGATATAGTGTTGAACCCCCTTATAACCCTTGTATACTTGAGCCCAGACATCTTTTTGGAATTATATTTATAGGATACTATCATACCTGTCACAGCAGCTGTACGCAGAAAAAATACGAATCAGATATTCGAAAATATTTTTATAACAAATTACAAAAATGAAAAATTGTTAAAGCAGATCCAATGCGTGATTTGAGTGATACACTTTTTTAGAACTATTTCCCACCCCAGATATAATGGTGCATATTTATTAATAGTTTTAAGTTAGACAATGTAATGTTAGACTAGAAAATCTTAAACTGAAGCAGATTTATCTTCCAGCATCGTCAACTGTACTTATTTTGGTTCAGTTTACAACATTCTCATCCAATCTTTCTTGTCATTTGTTGGCTCCACCTCTTTTAATAAACCCTGTCATTTCGCTTAATGCTATGCTCTTTATTAGAAAAGTGAAAATCGGGAGTGAAAATCAATTTTTAGAACGGATAGACATGGTTGCATTAAAATGGATCAGTGCACTTTGCCATTGCATAAAGTAAGGCATCTCTGAACTGTTTTTAACAGAACAACCATAGACTATATTTTAGTGGATTTTGGATGCTGGACTGAAGCAAATCAGCCATAAAAAATTTGTCTGCAGGTAGTCTAAATGTGTAAAGATTAGCAAATGTGGTCCATAGATGCAGAAGAGTTTTTTGTACACAATTTTCATAGAATCAAGTCAAATGATAGACATAGAATACTTATGACATGTCTATTGGACCCAATCACTGGAACTAATTACACAATGCTTATTGTTACATTCCAATCTTCCTGACAAAATTATACATTAAAAAATCTTGACAAAAAATTCCTAGAATTCACATTTTAACCTGTTAGGTTCCTGCAATGTGTGTGGCAGTTACATTTTTTTGCCGGCATTGTAATATTATGATAATTAACATAAGAGCAAAGCGAATGTTGAAGTATAAAGAACTCTACAGTACAAGTCACGAAGGCTTTTACAACCTGATTGATTATAGGAGCAAAGATCTTTGAGCACATGTATGTTTATTAATGATTAAAGGGAATTAATTCAGTATGGCATATTATAAAAGGTTCCCCAGTGCTCTGTATAATCTCTACTTTTTAGACTGTGACCATCTGGTAACATATTCAACCTGTGTCATGGCCACAGAATGATTAATGAACAGGACTTCATGAAGAATAGAGGCTGCTCTCACCCCACTACTTTCCCCATACAGATTCACTATGCAACTTAGCCAGACAACAAATTGTCTGTGATTTCAGGTTGGATCAGAACTGCCTTTGTTTTCTGCCATAACCCCTGTATCGGTCTACCTGAATGTGGTGGAGCATGCCACAGTTTGTCACATTTGTTTGGAACCCAACATAAAAACTTCTCTCATTCCTCCATATGATATGAGAAACTGATTTTGTTCCTGGGATGATGATGGCATTTTAAAGTGTGAAAGGGGCTTTAACTACCTAAAAGAGTTTTTTAGGTAAGGGGTGCAAAGGGTGTAGTTGCACCAGGGGATACCAGTACTATGAAACATAATTTGGGTGGCCCGGTACAGATTTATCATTGATTCCAGCTGGTGCCAGCTCCCATTTACCTTTTGCCAGGTAATGTGCCATTCAGCGCCATGAGTCACTGACATCAGCATTGAACATGGTACATCAGATTAACGAAGCAGATAAACTTTTAGTTCTGTGAATACAAAGCTACATAAAGGTTGTCCAACCACTTCAACTTTATATTTGTAATGTATGGTATAACTCCATGGTATGGTAATTGTTAATAGTTAAAATTGGCAAAGATAAATTATAATGTAATTGGACACATGACGTTCTCTACATGCGGTTCCTAATTCTACATTTACAGTCTCTTAGAGCTGGGTTCACCTGTCAAGGTATAATCTCCAAGAGTAAAATAATCTGCAGAGCCCTGTAAAATATTCATGTAACACAGCCATTGCCCTCTTGGAGGTGTATCACCTTAATGGGTCAATGTTATGATAAATAAATAAATGATGAAAAGAGCCGTACAAATGTTACATATTTAGTGGTAATTGAATTAACCATGAAGTTCACTAACAAAAGCCATTAAAATTGCTGCTCTCTGATATGGTTACCATCAGTAACTGAAAGTTAGCATGGACTGTTAGTCCTTCAACAATAATTGCTTTGGATATCTATTTACCTTTTATTGTACAAAAAATAATTTTGGGAAAGAAATGACCATATTTTGGTTTGGATCTGTAATTTCAGAAGAGCATTCTTTAAATGTATGAGTTGAAAACATATTGAAAAGGCGAGGTTATTAGATGCATCAGACTAACATTGTCCAGCCATCTGGTGTGTACAAGATTTTCATTTAAACTTTGTTCCATAAAAATTGAGTCAAAAAACTTTGGGTGTGTTGAATTTATATATGCTATATTTAATTTATATCACCCTCCAAAATGTGTGTACCTGGAATTCTATGTGTTTGGCTTTCTCTGTGTCTGAAATGACACACGGATGAGCTTCCATGACCTGTTTCATAAATACTGAAGTCTCTGGTGAGAAAAAACAGATGATAACAGTTCTTCCATGTCATGTGAACTACATATTACTAATAAATATCTCCTTTGTAGAAAGTTGTGTTTAGCGCTCTTACAGTGTCCCCTTGGAGGTTTGACGTGCTTTTGTTCAGGGAGAGGTATCACGTATTTGTCTATTGTAGATGTCTATTGTATTTCACAAATCTATAAATTACCAACTGAGATTCTAAAATTTTCTTGAATCATATAAAAATTGTAAATGTGCAATAAATTCAACAAAACTATCCAGAATCCCAAGGAAAAAGTTGTGCCTCATTTTTATCAGAAACCATAATGTGGAAATATTAGTATCGTTTCACAGAGAACATCTTAGTTACATAGTACAAAGGATCCTCAACAATCACCTTGTTATCTCCTCTCAGAAGGATAGGGGAAAGCATCTAAACTTGGGACACCTCCTTTAAAAAAATTGCAAAAAATTACATGTGCATCAATTTATTATAATAAAAATTGCAAAAATAGAAATAAGTTACCCTAATGTACTGTGCTCTAAATATTTCAAAACATATGCAATGGGAGCGAAAAATGTTAGGCCTTTTACATGTATGAATAAAACATACATAGTAGTGGATCCCTATAAATTACAGAATTACAGTGTTTGTATGTTATAACACCCTGCTGTGTTTTCGGTGGCTAATTTAATTAAAACAGATAATCAAGATAAACTATGTTTTAAAAAATTTGGGAAAAATACAAAGTGAGTTGTTTTTATCCTAGTAATTGGTAAAGCTTTGATAACTATGGACACCTATTAGGTCTGTGGATTGATCCTGCTGATTGTTATTTCAACCCTCTGGAGACTGAAACACAGGAGGAGTGAGAACACACAACTTGCAGGCCTGGAAATATGTAGGCCCATTAATTGCATGTCCCTGGGGGGTCTCCACAAACACTGCTTTGGTGGCTGACCTTGGCTGAACACTCCTTGGTTTCTTGTCCACAGTTAGATTGCATTAATCAATTGCCACTTGCTTTGTTTGTGCAGAATTGATGGAATTGGCATTAATCAACTTTTCATCAGTTGTTTTATTACTTTAGGCATAAAAAGTAAAGTCATATTGACTGGTGTTTACGAGGTAAGACTTTGTTTTGGATGATGTGTCCTTGTGAGGTATGATAATAAGCTCATGTTCATAAGGTAACAGCACCTTGTATCTCCCTGAAAAAAGTCCAGTAGTAAAAGGACAGAAAACTTAACAAACAGATGTTTTGTGGAAATTACAGAAGAAACCTAGACATCCCAAAATGACCAAATGGTCTTTATCTGACATAGGATTTTAATGGTCCAACATTCTTTGTTGTCGAAAAAATGTTAACTAGACCTAATTACAAAACATAATAAACCAAAATTATTTTGAAACCCAAAAGCAAATAGAGGACTAGGGAGATGCTTAGGGCTGCATTACTCAATGACTTCCAGATCTAGTCCATTCCCATGCTATCAAGAGTAGCGTTTGGCATCGAGCAGATGTAAATAGCAGTGTCAAGGTCGTAGAACGCACTGACATCGTGTATATGTTGTTGGAGGCCAATGCTATGAAATATATTATCTTATCTTTCACCATATATTCTCCACTAGTCTTATTAAAATGAGCTCTGTAAGACATGTAGCTGCTGGAAGAGGAGAAGGATAGGTTTCTCCTTGTATGTAGTTTAATGCAATCCATGTGGTCTAGAGTCTATCCGTTTGATCACGACTAAATGAACACTCTTGGATTGAATCACATAATCTATCATCTATCACTTTTCTGTAAGAGATATTCTTTTCGAGGCCATACATTGCTGTAATCTTTAGACATTTGTGGAAAGCTGGCAGTTTAGTTTTTTCATTGTTGAATATTCTGCTTATGTTACTTTCACTTAAAAAAAAGGTTTTTACCGTTTGTCTCAACAGATGGAGTGTGGAGGTAGCGCATTTTTTACAAGCTGCTATCTTGTGATAAAAAGGTGGTCCTTGACCCTACTTGAATGACCAAACAAGGGGAACAACAGTTTTTATACATTATCAGGAGTAGTTGTTAGTAATCCTGGCCTCCTTTTTAATAATAAATTTATATAGAGCCATCAAATTCCATAGCGCTTTACAAAATTTACAGCTGGATGTCCTACATACCATGTGACATACTCATGGATTCTTATTTGGTAAAGTTTTTTTTCCCCCAGCCACCAACAGTAATGAGCAGAACGTTGCGGATTCAGATCCCCAAACCCTGACTGCAGCAAGAAGTTTGTCTCACCACCCACCGGTAACACCCACAATCACGTTCAGTGTTGTAGATCCTTAAATACAACTGGCGCGCTGCCATTTACTCTGTTATCATCTTTTCCCAAGGTTGCAACATTTAAAGGTTAACACCCAAGATTGGTGTCGTTTGGGGGATGATCCGGGTCCGCTCATTATTAGCCACCAGTGCTTGACCTATACACCTCTACACCCTTGTGGCTACAGCCCATGTTATTGTATTTCTTATATATGACTGGCCGTATAAACTTGTATCTTATCTACCTGGGCTAGTTGGTAGGATTCATTTGTTTAACATTCAGGATACTTTGATTTTCGTAAAACTCAAGGTAGGCAGACACTTCAAAGTGTAACAGCTACTGTACATCATTGATCATCTAACTACTTCTCCCATTGCCACAGAAGGCAAAATAGTGGAAGCTACTGCCAGAACATTGAGGTAGTTTCTTATCTCTGTAAACAAAAGAGCAGGGTGTTATTCAAATGTCTAGAGCTTCTTTCCTCAACATTGGTACATGGGTACAGTTTAGAATTGGACTTAGCACTTTATATGGTTCTCAGACAGGTTTTTCCATATTTTCCATGTAGTTGATTGGACAATACAAATGTACAATGACTTAATGAAAAGTAAGTATGAAAAAGACAACCCCTGGTGACCTGATCTAAATGGAGAATGAATAAAAAGTAGTCTCTTGTAACTCTAGTTTGTTGGAGAAATGAAAAGCAAAAAGGACAAGCCCCATCCAACATTTTGCCAGTCAAAGTAGGTATAAGCAAATGAATGCAATAGAGAGGTGGTCCTACACGTGTGTGGCAACCCATGAGAGTAACAATGGGACGACCTCCCGTAGATATACCATTAAATGTCTAGGATGAGGGGAAAAAACTTTAAGTCTTTGATATCCCACACCTCTGCGGTCTGTTTTATTAGGCATGTGCTTTTGCTAAAAGATCCCAGAAACTTGACATGGTCTAGTATTTGTAAACCAAATAAGAAACACAAGCCTTTCTCTCCATGTAACGTTTTCATGGATGAGGGTGAAAGGTCTGACTGTGATAACATTTTCCTTACAATTAAACCCACATGTACTGGAAATACAGAATGTACTGAAAATGATGCCTTAGCTACTTAGTGCATGCTAGGCATATAAAGTAATGGAGTCTGCCGAGTGAGTCACCATCCACTTTACTGACAGAAATACTAACAGTAATGTTCTCACTACCGGATTAACAAAACCAATCACAGCACATTTTATGACCCTCTTCAAATAATGAGAGCTGCTCTGTGATTTGTTGTGTTGGTCAACATCTCCCGAACATCACCCCAGTAGCCACACTATCCCCCACAGTAATTACACTGCCCCCCCTATAGCCACATTGTTCCCACCCCTATAAGCCACATCCGCCCCCATAAGCCAAACTTTCCCATCCCCAGTAGCCACATTGCCCCCCCAGTATCCACACTGCCCCCCCCCCATAAACCACACTGCCCCCCCTGCGCTTAGGGGGAGCAAGGAAAGGTGTGTTTTGCATTGTGTCCCTATGCTGCGCTCTCAACAAGTGCACCAATACTGGTACAATTGACCCGAGTGGGCCCCTCTAGCATCCTTGGCCGAGTAGCAGGGTGCTGGTGCCAAGCCTGCTTTACAACATCCTACATTTATTATACATCCCAAGAAAGCTACATTAAAACGATCTAAGATTTATTATATGATCATATGGGCAGATTCATATCCACTGGAAGTAAACCTTTTGATTCACACCAAGCAGAGATCTAGAAAACGTGAGAAATTGCTACATAAAGTTGTATTATTTTTCATCATACAAACACTAACCCCTTTAAAAACATAGAACATTTTAGACTGCTAGGAGAAGCTCTAGTAGTGCATGATCTACACCCACTCATTGTATGGATCATAAATCATTAAAGAGCATACTTGAGCAGTAACAGATAGTGCTGGAAAATGGCCTTTTGGCATCTTATCAATCAGATATGTTCCTCAAAAATCTAGTCTTATTTTGTAGTTCAGCTATACACTAAATTGTCTGCAGATTAAGCAACGCCGTGCTGAGTGTTCATTGCCTTGCTTCTCACCATGATGAATAGAGACTCAATGTGTCAAGCAATTCTGCTAAACTTCCTGGTCATTTGATTTAATCTTGGCTTACAAAAGATTGCCTTGGCCCAGAACCCCGCTGTTGCAGATCATATAAAGGTCTTTTTATGTATTTCCTCTATGAATGTTTCAGTTTCTTCAAGAATTCGGTCAAGCGTCCACAAAGGTGATGAAGGGAGCAGGTGCAGACTACTTCCTACATGACATCACTTACCTCCAGTCTTTATCCTGAAATAGACTTGTAAATTGCACCAGGGTCTGCACTGAATCCGCAGCTCCCCTGCTCCAGGAAAAATACCCTAAAAGTAAATAATGCACAAGAGTAAAACAACGTCTCTATTCATGTATATGGAATGCTATAGGCTTCCTTCTTCAAACTACAGAACTACAAATACCAAGCATATTACCACAACATGGCTTATGTATGTTGTACGGGCTAAGGACTTGAATTACTGCGTAAAGTGGGTGGTTACCTTACACAGCACATCATTGTTAAGGTGCCCGGCGTCTATCTAGCCCTACAGCGCATGAGCTAATTCCCTAAATTTTCTATCATGCCCTCAATAACCATGGGGGAATAACCCACATATGGACATTCACCCAGCTGAATTTGTATGGGTAGTTTGCACATGTGTGGTCCAGGCATTTACATAATAATAACAATAATAATAATAATAATAATTCCTTATTTATAAAGCACACACATATTTCCAAATCCGTCCCTGTCCCCAATGGGGCTCACAATCTAATCAACGTACCAGTATGTTTTGGAGTGCGGTAGGTAACCGGAGGACACCCACGCAAACATGGAGAGAACATACAAACTCTTTTCATAGAAATATAACTATCGTACAATCCAAATGAAAATTAAGGCAAACTGCCTAATTCTAGACATAAATGTCAAAATTGAGACCCTCTATAATGCCTATGCTGATGTAGCAATTATTTATAGTGACACAACAAAAGTCAATGCAAAGTTAACTGTAAAATTATCTTCATCTGTATAAGTAAAATGCTCAAAATATACAATATGAATATGAATGACTATCCATTTAGTGTATTATCATTTTTTTACATAATATATTGGGTGATTGCATTGTCCACAAATATCTCTTCTTACTGCTTCTTTGGCATACTCCAGCTTTTTTATGATAACATCAAATGTCTCCAAAACAATCTCCAAAGGAATATCACATTGAGTTAAAAGAATTATCCAATTTCAGCAAATAATTATCTGTGCAATGAAAAGTTAAACAATTTTACATTATATTTTATGTATTAATCTCTCACTGTTTTTTAGATCTCTGCTTGCTGTTATTCATAAGGAACTTTCATTGTTTACTTCCTGTAGATAGAAATCTATCCCCGGTTGTGTGTTGTCAAACAAGTGAACGACTCGTTATATCCCAGGTCATGTGATGCCACACTGGTGATTGGTTCATTAGTATCACAGAGAGTAATATGAGCTGTGTGATATAATGAGTTGTGCACCTGTGTGACATCACATGACCATGCACAGGAAGTAAACAATGAAGCTTCCTGCTGAATGACAGCAAGCAAAGATCTAGAAAACCATAAGGAAAGTATGTTGGAAAATTAAATATTTTTTCATTACACAACAATATCAATTTTTGGGTGGAGTGGAAAACCCCCTAAGTTTTTGCCAAATAATAATAAAAGGTATATATGGATTGTAGGCTATGAACAACAAGACACCCTTTTTATCTCAAATGAAAAGATTGCAGTGCTAGAAAAGGGGCCTTGTTGCACACAGCACATTAATTGGGGGTGGAATGAAGCAAAAGAGCCATGGTGTATTAATTGTTGCACCACTAATGTGTCTAGTGGGGAAACTATAAATTGTATGTTTTATGAAATAATTTATTCATACATTAGCGTTAGGAGTAACAGAGGAACGGCAAAATATTAGACTTAAAAAAAAAATGCTTCAGAAATGTTATGCAAGAATATAAACATGTCTCAATTGTTAAAATGTCGCTCATAGGAATTTTTTAGTTTATACACATTTTTTTCATGCATCAGTGACTGAGTCTGTATACTAATTAAGATGTGTATTACCGGACCTGCTCTAGTATAGATAATCGTATACATGACAGAACGTAACACAGAAACAGGGCAGCTCCGAAGACAGTCATGAATGTGTGAGCTCCTACCATCCACGTGCTCTAAGGTGTTACACCACTCTCACTGAATACGCTCTTAATTGAAGCGCTAGACAAGCGTATTCCAGGAATTTACTAATTAACCACATTTACGTCTGCGCTTTAGAATGTGAGCAAAATGTATACATCATAATAAAATTATAAAATATGTGGTCAAGTCATTTATTTCCCTGCAAAGATACTAAATGATTACACATGTGAGAGAGTTCACTGGATTGTTCTTTGTTTTAATGGTTCCTAGTACATCCTTGAGTGATTTCATTTTGTCAGAGCCAGGCCTTTCCAATATAGGCCTCGATGTATAATAGAACTTAACGTACTGCACATGTTCATTTGTCTGCTTCACATTGACAATGTCTGCAGGAACAATTGAAAATGTCGCTGGTTTTGGCTCACGTCTCCAGAGACAAAATTATTCCCTAACGCTTGACGCATATCACATTAAGGATTCTAGTAACTTCACAGGGGGTTAATGACACACAAGAATTTGTCTGGATAGTTTTGGGGGAACAATAAGGGCAGCATTAGAGCCAAATATAAGTGTATGTGTACATACATATATGTATTTATCTATTATCTATCTATACATATCTATGTAGGTATCTATCAATTCATGACTGAGGGACGATAAATTCCTTTCTTGTGCCCTCCATATCCCAAACATTATGCCCCCATTTCCTTGTTAAATAAAAACACGACACAGTTTGCTTAGGGGGTGAAAAAAGCCACAGCAGCCTAGTTTATTAACAATTCTTTAACAATTAACAAAAAAACTAATGAGTCCTCGAGGCGTACCCACGTTAATTTGATAGATCTCCATTTGCCAGCTCTTGGAGACTTCACTCCCATCCTGGCGGTCTTGCCCGCAGGAATACCACAAATAAGCTGGATAAGCTACCTCAGCTTAACTGCAATTCCCCTCACACTAAGAACTGGCCCTTTTTCCAGTTCAATTCCCTTAATGGATTATCTTGGAGCACCCCTCGTTCCCCCGCCACTGTGGCATGAAAAACTACATAAAACAAACATTCTTCCACTCTTTTTCCACCCTCTTCCTTTTTTTTAAACATATATATATATATATATATATATATATATATATATATATATATAATATTTTTTTTTTTTTTCAACAGAGTGGGGTGGGTGGGCGCCAAAAAAACTTCCAGATGCTCTGATTCCAGCAAATGATTCCTAACCCCTTACTGTATTTGCCTTTTTCTACCCAGCTCCACCTCTCTGTACGTACTCTCCTGTCTCAACTATAAACAATACCCCCCTCCCGTTTAAACCCTGATCTCTTGGCACTTGTCTGATTAGCTGCTCTAGTCATGGTCTCACTCCATTACAATGCTTTACACTATGTTGCCATCTTTCATCTTATATCTATTTTCTATCAATCTGATTTGATTGGTTTTCCTCCCTGTCACTGCAGACTGTTTTTTGTCTGGTGTCAAAGAAGCAGCCTGATGGTTCATATATACCTTTTAAAAGTATTTTCAAAAATGGTTAAAAGCAATCAATAAAGGGTTTGGCCACAATTACCAAAGCTTACCAAGGTAAATATAATCCCCTGATAGGGTAACTCATACCCTGGTAAACTTTTTCAATCCTATCTGAATGAGCCGGAGGTCACATGGCCTTCAAGCAGACAATTTTGGGAATTCCAGTGTCGTCACTTCTAGTGGGTCAAAGGGCCAAGTGCTAACCTGCTCTAATTACTGTGCTCAGGCCTACTCAATGAACAGCAATTCCAAGTCAATGCTTGGAGCATGTCAAGATTACTCTTGATATCGAGCCCTCTTGATACAGACCGAGTGTTTGCTGCATTATGCAAACACCCACCAAAAACACCAGCAATTACTCACCTTTTAAATGCTGCTGGTAAAGCTACCAGTGGCATTTAAATTCCCGGCGGTGCATTGCTGCCGTCATCTTGGGAGGATCTCCACTCCCTGTGAACCATTTGATGACAGACTGGAGTCCGTGTGAGACTCTAGGACCTCTTATTAGGAGAGATCTGTGTATTAGTGGCAATGACAAATCACCCCCAATACTGCCATCTACTTCATTACAGGAATATTGCAGTAGATGGCAGGAAGGATTTGACTCCATCGCATAAAAGTACCCTATGATTCTATAAAAATAAATTCAAATCACCTTGCCAGAGTTTGGCTTCCAAAATACCCAGGGGGGGGGGGGGTCCATGTAACGATGTGCATAAGAATTAATGGGTGTGAGGGTAGGCTGTATCTAATAAATCCATAGGGAATGAGGGATCTGCATATAAAATAACCATGAGTAGGCTGTTGCATATGATAAACTAGGAAACAGAAGACTGTTTTAGTTTCTGAATTTTTAATACCGCCATGTGAGTTTCACTGCAAAGGGGCCTACTGAGGCTCTGTTACCCAGGGGCCTACTGAAACCTGGAGCTGAACCTGGAGTGGGCAGTTTGCTTTTATGAAGTTGGCCTTGGATTTTGTATTTCATTTGAAATAAATACCAACAAATACTGAAATGTAAGTATGAAAATCTATTACAAATCACCAACATATTCATATTCGTATTTTTATTTTATGCTGAGGTGGCAATTTTCAGGAAAAACTATTTGTATAATCACTAGAATAAACCTCACAGGGCCAACAAGTAGCAAATTGTGAGAAATGTAACATTTTGCACACATATTGAAACAATAACAATACATTCGAACGATATTCAAGCAATTTGTATTGAGTCGATAAAACTTCAGAGCTTCGCTAAGTGGTGTCCCAACGTCAAAAGGTTAATTAACGTTTAACGACATTTTTCATTTTATCACATTCTCACAACTGCCCTGGTTCTTGTCTGCATGGAACATGTGGAGAATGATGGATCTGTCCTGGAGACCACCAGTAAACAGAGTAAACAACATCCGCACATTGAATCTGTTACTTGAGCCAGTGTTTACATTTGTAGACATTATCATTCTGCAGCCACCATGTTCTGCGCTGGAAATGTTCATTGTCATTCCTATCAATAGGCAGAGGTCTGGATCCCATTGTGGTCGCTTCAAAAATATTATTTTTATCACCCCTTGTTAATGAGCAAACAAAGGGAGAGGAAATGTTTAATATGTGGTATTAAGCATCACTTCATGACAGAATACAGCTTATATTAACCCCCCAAAAAACCCAAACTTTATTTTGTAACTATATTGATGATTTTAACAAGAAACAGTTATAGCAATGCATTAATCTTTATTCAATCTGTCCAGCTTCTCATACTATAAGACACATTGGCCCACATTTATTACAGCGTTTGCACTAGTTTTCTGTCTGACATTGCACTAAAAAGTACATGCAAACTGCTTGCACATGTGTTTATAAAGTGTCTGCGCCAATTTTTTGTCGCGGCTGCACTGTGTCCGACAAGACGGAAAAATGTGCACCTAAAGGGGCATGTTAGTGTTTAGTGAGAGGTTGCGCCACAATTTTGTCTGCAGCATGAACAAAGTGCACCAAGCTTCAGCAAATGTGCCCCGCTTTACGCAACTCCATGTCCCACCACAACCTTCCCAACCCACTATGATAATTTATGTGAACTGTCTACAATGGGGGAAATTTATTATTTAGTTTTCTGACAGAGAATTCACATAAATCTCCCCATAATCCCCATTGCAGTATTTTCCACCCCGACACATCTGAAGTGGCATGCAGGAGTGGCATGGGGTGCCAGTAGGTACATCAAAGACCCAGGTGATTAAAGTTGAAAATTTTGCCTGGTCTAAACAGGCTTGACCTAGAGGATTTTGTTTACTAAGAATATAGGCAACTGCACTAAAAGTGCTCTACCTGTGTATAATGCTCAGTGCGCCAGATTCATTAAGAACGTGCGCCAGAAACCACAAATCTGTTGCTTCTGGGATGACAGAGTTCCCAAACTTTTTCGTGGTTCACCTTTAACATAGGCCTGCAACATACTTTGTATGTTAAATCTGGCACATGGTCCAATTGAGCACCGGAACCCACCCTAATTCGTATGGTGCAGTTGCACCACAAAACCATCGAATATGACTCATTTGTAGTGCAAACACTTCTTAATTACCTGTAAAAGCAGTTTACAAAGAACACCCAAAGCCCTTAGTAAATGTGCCCCATTGTGTCCGTATCTACTAAAAGGCCAGAGCATCTTATTAGATATAGAGCGCTGTTGGCTGCACTGACCAGCGTTTCAATGGTTATAGGATCTTACTGACTTTGTACCAATGGCATATAAGGGTAAAAATAAGAATGGGTCATTCAACTACTGGATCTTTTACTTCTCAAGGAGAATCCTACTGTTACAGTTGCTAAATCCCGCTGGCTCCTCCTTTTCCCACGCCCTTTAACACAAAACTTCTTCCCAAAATGGAGTACAAAACAATGCAAATCACTACATTGGCATTCATAAGCAGCCTCCATTTTAGAGATAGATAGATAGATAGATAGGTAGATAGATAGTCTATAGATAGTCCGTCTTCTTTTAGTTGACTTAACAATTGTGTTTAGATGAGGTGGAATTTTTAATAATGCTTTATGATCCAAACCATAGAGCATTCTTTCTACCTTCAGAGTTGATGATTTCTGTTCTGCTCTTGTACAGGAAACCTAAATGGTTCCTGTGGATTTAAGAATCTTTTTTTAGTAGACTTTTAAAATGGAAACAAACGCTGTTACGGGATACTCTATATTTCCTATATGCTTTTGACCTGAATGCATAATGCCCCCTCCCCCCCCCCCCTTTCTTATATGACCCTATTTTGCAGTTTATGGCTGAATTCCAGCCTTGCCTGTTGCACATGCATATTTGTTCATGGCTACAAACACATTTTAGTCCAAGGAACATATGCTGCTGACTGCCAGAAGACATTTTGTGGTTTTTGGTTGTTGGAAACAATTGTTTTTTTATGTTAACCCTATATTTCTAGTAAGACTTAATGACCTTTTTTTCATACAGTAATACAACTCTTTTTGGCCCATATAGTCAACATCTAAAGGGTCTTACTGCCATGATGGGGACTCTACCTTATGGTTTTTAATATATATCATGTGAATAGTTCCTCATGCTTAGAACAGTGACCACCAGCTGCTATATCCATTTGGGGGTACAATGGAGCATTGTTCTCGTGATATGTGGGGTTTCTACTACTAGGACCCCCATCGATCAGCTGGTTATCCCCTATCTTTCACATAGGGGAACGGCTGGTCATAACACATTTCTTAGATAACCCATATAGTTATATCAAGCCAAGTCCCGCAACAGTATTTTGGTATGCAGTGTGTCTGGTCTGTTCTATTTTGCAGTATTTATAAGCAAAAACCAGCACAAGCGGCCCCCCTACTTAAAAACACCCAATTTACAGACGACCCCTAGTTACAAACGGACCTCTGGATGTTGGTAATTTACTGTAATTTAGTCCCAGGCTACAATAAACAGTTATAACAGTTGCAAAGGTGTCTGCAATGAAGCTTTATTGTTAATCTTGGTTCTTATGACAATCCAACATTTTTTTAAATCCAATTGTCCAAACCAAAACTTTTGGCTGGGGTTACAATTATAAAATATACAGTTCCAACTTACATACAAACTCAACTTGAGAACAAACCTACAGAACCTAACTTGTACGTAACCCGGGGGCCGGAGTGGGTCCTACAGTGAAAATGTTTATGGTACAATGTATATCATTTGTGTTTTGACCCCATTCCCGATTTTGGCTTTCAGGTTGTGATTTAAAGTATTGGATCTGTACCTTGTTTTGAACAATGACGGTCACACAAGGAGTGGCATATATATATATATATATATGTACTCAGTTCATGTTATATATATTTGTATTACTTTGCTTTCCCTGAAAGGCTGCATTCATGCCTGAAGTTGTCTGTTTGACCCTACTTGCCCTGAACAACTTTACACGACATTACTATCAATCTCAAGTGGAAAGGCTTGACAGGATATCTAAACACATAAACAAGTCAGTTTACATTAAGAGAGAATGTCACGAAAATAAAAGATCTTTTCTAAAGTAGTCTAAAGAGGAATTTATTAAACTAAATCTCATGATGGAGAAAGATGCTCTTCTTTGGACTGTGTTTTTATACACATGATAGCTATGATAATCTATTGGCTGAAGTATTCTTTCGAGGCTGGAATACATATGATTATAATTTGATTTTACATTAACTGTTTGGTGGGATATAATTTCTTACCAAAGGCTGAATGGGTTAAAAAGCTTAAGGGGCAGATTTATCCAGCTGTCTGAAAGTCAGAATATTTCTAGTTGCCCATGGCAACCAATAACAGCTCCCCTTTAAAATATTCATGAGCATTGGTAAAATGAAAGCTGAGCTGTGATTCTTCTTCATCTACTTCTCCATTTTTAAAACGGGTTCTCACTGGTCCCTACTTCCTGTAAACGCCCACTTAGCCAATCACTGACCATATTGGTGACCAACCTCTGTTTGGGCCGGCATCTACTGTGTGTCTAGAATTGATTGGGAACTAGATACCAGTAGGGAACGTGAATGTCATTGGGGCAATTCAGGTTTGATGTTTTTAACCCATTCTGCCTCTATTCTAATATTTTGAATATCAAACCATGCCTTTATGCCATTGTGAAAAAATAAAACTACTTTTATTTTGTTTAATAATCTTAATCCCTTAATCCCTACAATTTATTGTAGCTCCATACAACTTTCTGTTAGTATAGGCCTATAATACAATACTGAAACACTTTTATGGTGCTATACTATAGTTCTATAGACTTCATATGAATTTGTAATGAATTGTTTTCCCACTATATGTTTTTTAAATAAGAAACATAAAATATAATGACATTGTAAAGGGATTGGTTGGCCACAACAAGTGGCCTGATCGGTAGGGATCCCAGTGGAGGGACTCTAATGGATTGCACTTATGGAAGTAGCTGAATGTACCTATACCCTTGGCGCCATAGAAATGAAATGATCAGCAGGAAACATGTGTTCCCAACTCCACTATTCATTTGGGGGGAAAATGGATCAGTATTATCATGATCTCCAGGGTTCCCACCATTGGTAACATTACCGATTATCAGATAACTTGTTATGACCAAACAACCCCTTCTTATTATTCAGTGTAGAAAAAAATAGGGTAAGGATTACATTTCTTTGTTAAAGGAAATCTACCATCAGATATACTAATGGTAGACTCCTATAACTTACCTATTCATTGTTTGTTCTTGCTTCCTAAGCTGTATTTACTGGACTTTAGAGAGGCTACATTGTGGAAAAATAGCAAACGACCTAAAGGTGCTCAACACAGCACTCTGGGGGCTGATCCTTATCTTTGTAGCCGGATTCGCTCCCTTGTATCGCTCAGATTGCCGGTGACCCCACCTAGCAGTCTGTAAAACTTGTCCATGTGCGCTGAGACTTTTCTTGAGCAGCCACAGTCCCCGCTGGCCTTAAGCAAGAAAAGTCTCAGCGATATTTGTTGACTGCCGGGTAGGGGCAGGACCCGGCTACAAGGGCCGTGAATAAATTATCAGCCCCCAGAGGCACTCTGTTGAGCACCTCCGACTTATTTGTGTAATTTTTAAATCTATTTTTCCACAATTCAGCCGTTCAAGGATATAGTAAAAACTGTTTTAGAAATAAAAACAAACAAGAAATAGGTAAGTTATAGGAGTCTACGATTAGTATATCTGATGGTAAATGTCCTTTAAGCACGGCTGTTATTTATTTTCCCGTGGGACATATTTTCCGTACATCTAGATCTATCATGCTGGTCCACCTTTTATCTGCACTTCTTGACTTTCAAAGTTCTTTTTATTAAGTGCACCGAACACACATTTTATCACACGCTGTCCTTGGCTCAGTTTTAAAGGCTGTTGGCAGATTCAGAACACACAGTAGTTCAATAGTAGTTACCTAATCTCTCTTGTGTCCCCCTTTCACCTCCTCCAACCCCAACTTCCCACAACCTGAGTATGTGTGTAAATCTGCTGTGAAAAATTACCAAAATGTAGAGACGTTCCCTTCCAAATATTGATCCAAGGTTAACAAATAAATTGTCTTTTTGTTATTATAAAATTGTATGGATATCATAATTTATGTAGTTTAAGAGCTATAGCTCATGCACAATAATTCATTCATGCAGATGGTTAGAAGCGCACCTGCATGAGCAGACCACGGTATTAGAGAATTCTAGACAGTACAGGAATTCAACACGGGGTGTTCCATGTTGTTTATGGTCCAAATATTTATCTTTTTCTGGAATATGTTTAAATCACTGTACACACAAAATAGATTTTTCTGTTCCCCTTCCAATGAAAATTTTTATGTGCAGACTGCATAGGTAGTGATTCTTGTTACATTTCGGGCCAAGACTTCTGCATTTTTGGCCTCATTCTGGATCAACCCTACAGGATTATATAGTAACTGCATTTTATTCCATCTTAAAGGAAATCTACCATCAAAAACAAGCATGATAAACCAGGGGCACTTACTAAAGGTCCAGGCACTGTGACTTTGGTAATCTTCTTATATTTGTTATCCATGGCCTCCTTCCTTGCTTATGATCCAGAAGTGCCACCCTAGCCCTCTGTGTTCTGGCTTTATAAACTATTGTTTCACTACAGCAGTAAATCTGAGTCTCAATTTCCCACTGCGCTTCCTGTAACCTCAACAGCAGTGAGTACACGATGGGAGGATGGAAGTGCTACTTCACCCTAACACCCACAATATGGAATGACTAGCCCCCGGCTCCATTGCTGAACATAAGAGTTACAAAAGGTCATAAATAAACCAATATTGTTAATCCAGTAAAGAAAGTTATCTGGAGAGTCAAACTGAAGTGCATTATGAAACAAAGGCCTGCTAGAACGGATTCCCATAAGACTGCTTTATCAGTTAACTTAAGTTATATCAAAAGATAATAACAATTTGATAAAGGCCCCGTGCACACGACTGTGGGGGACCATAGACGGCAAAGGCACATGCGGCACCATACCACTCAGTACATGGCTCCGGACATGTGCCCGCTCGGCTTCTGCCTAAGGCTACATTCACATCACATTCTATAGATTGGTTCAATGTATACATCATAAAAACTCCCGGCTTATAAGCTGAACTTGTCCATAGACATGTACTGGCAAAGAGGCATCCTTTTTTCCTCCATCTGCACAGAATATGTCATGTCCAGCAGTAACCTCATCCTGCTTCCTGATAGCCTATGGGGGATGGATGCAACACTATGGCATTCCAGGCCAACGTTAAGCGTACGATCTGGGCAGACCCCAGTGATTTAACTGTGCATATAAGTACAGTTACATCACTAGGGAGAAACCCTGAACATTGGAAGTAGCCAATCACTGAATGCTGCTGATGTTAACTCCTAACGATTTCAGGGGGAGGAGCAGGACAATGTATCCTACTGTAGGAGCATACAGTGGCATAAGTCCTAAGCATCAAATTGTGAATGTAGCCTAACCATAACGTGTATGTGAATATATTACTGCCACATAGAAAAATATTGCTGTCAACAGAACAATCATTTGTTCTCATCCTAAAAGTTGTTCTGAACTGTCTGTATTAGTTGTATAGCTTATAGAGTAAAAGTTGAACTGAATTGGTCATACTCTTTTGTCAAACTATTGGCAGAGCTACCTTAGTCTGAAACATGGATAAAATCCGAAGCATATGGTCAAATGCATGCTGGCATCCAATCCATAGTACTACAAGAATGAATAGGAAACATTTGTTTGTACTTCACGTTAAGTATCTGTATTGTGTTTTCCAGTGAATATTTGTGGATTGTAAAATATTCACAGAATTTGGCGAAACTTTCTAGCCTAAAACAGAATGTTATGCTTTGCCGAGTTTATATGTGCCAAAAAAAGCTATGGCTATGGCATCAACACTGATACATAGTTAGCTGCTTTAAAGTGTCTACGCTATTTAAACATTTCTGAATATTTTTATTTTATGTTATTAGTAATATATCAATTAGGCCTTGTGCATCTGAAGGTGTGCTATGCCCGGACTGGGAGCATCTGTTCTGCAAGAGTAGGCACTGCTCACCCCTCACCTCTCTATAGGGAGCCTTGCAGCTTTATCGTACATACAGAAAAATATAGGAAGCTCTACCTTATTTCCGTTGGTGGTACATTGGGCAATATTGCCATTCAAATGGATGGCCGTATTGCTAATTGAAATAAATGGAACTGTGTGCTACCTGTACTGAAATGGTATGGTTACAGGTAGCACACAATCAGAAATAAACAGTCATGGGCAAGGGACCTAAGAGATATTGTAGATGTAAAGCTTTAAAGGGTACTCCAGGACAAAACAACTGATGACCTCTCCTTAGGACATGCCATTAATATTATTAAATCAATAAAGTTCCGATTGTAAACAATGAAGAAAGAATTTACAGACAATAAGATATTTCTGACTTTTAGTATTGGAGGCATTGTCCATTATTCCATTTATATTTGCCCAGTTCCTTCAAAGGAACTTCTTATTTCTGTATTTGTTGTTTGTGGTGTATCTTCCGCTGAGACCCTGCTTTCCCTGTCTCAGACTTGTTCGTTTTTGTCTTGACCCCTTTCTGTGTGCTAGTGTGAACGCTGGTCTAGCTCTGATTTTCTGTTTCCTGTCCGTTCCACCATCCAGCAACTGCAGACGAAGTAAGTCTCCGCTGTCCCTTGTAGGGTCTCTTGGGGTCTGTTAGTTAGGTTCCTGATAGCGGGCTCGCCGTTCTCAGGGCGCTTTTACCTACTGTAGGCAGGGCCATAGCCCTGTAATTGTTCCAAATGTTTACATGTATAGATTATAATTCATGTAATATATGTTTGATAGTGGACTTTGTTTTGCATGTATAAACAAGAGATGTATCAGTGTACTATGAAGAAACTACAGTTATACTAGATAAATGGCTCTTGCATCTCTGGCTCTGTATGTTGCATCTACATGGGCTTCCTGTAGTTTTACTGGAGAACATCTTGCACATACTATACTGGGATGTTACATAAGTTTATGTTGAAGACATTGGAGATCAGTGTTAACCACAGTACAATCTAAAGAGGCTTTTAGGTAAACTTTAACTTTATCAAAGTGGTTTAGATATAATTTGGAAGAAAAATAGATGTTGTGACATAGCCTATAATGATAGTTGTGAAATTCCCAAGTAGAGCGGTATCTCCTCTTTTAACTCCATTTCTCATTCCCTCAACTTTCTATATATAAATTCCCCAATGTGCCATCATCATGAAAAGTTTCGAAAACCCTTTGTCTGCAGAGACGAGACCATGTTTCACTCTAAAACAGTATGTACCTTCTTGGTTTGGGGATTAAATTACCATGCATTTGGCATATCATGTAAAATGTTCTTTATTATGGCTCTCTCATACCTACAGCATGAGTCACCAGCAAACCAGAACAGATTTTGGCTAAGCTGCATGATGAAGTGTTCTGGATGCACAGAAAATTTAATCCAGACTCCAGGCAGGGAATATTCCCAAGAGCTACCTTAAGAAACTGCCTTAGAAAAACATAACAAACATGTTTTAACACCTTGAAAAAGGTTTGTTAAAGATTCAAAATATGCAAGAACAGAATACCGTCTGTAAGTCACAATGGCCAGTCAGTCATTCACTTCTGATTATTCTTGGTATTTAAAGCTGTTTTACATATGTCGAGGCCAAGAAATATAAGATTTTCCCTAAAGTATCCACAAGGTTCAACTTCTCAGACAAAATTATCCATTTAGCAATAGAAAGCAGGTTTATTTTGCACAAAAATGTTTTAGCGTCTAACATGAATGTCATGCTCTACCCCAGCTCCAGGAAATGTGAACTGCTAGATGTTAGAAGGGAAAAAAGTAATAGTCTAAAACAATCCCATCTATTTCAACACGCTCTTATAACAAGTAGCTAAGAATAGAACAGGTATGTGATCTTATATTCAGAACACTGGTAACCCAGTAACCTAAAAAAAAGAGAAAAACTGGCAGAAATTATAAATTATATTTGGCCCAATTGAGGAAAATGTTTGACTTTTCTATTTTTCATTTAAAGCATAATGTTAACTTTTGGAATGTAATGGAACTTAGTAAACATTAAGATACTTATCTGATGTTATTCTTGGAATAATCAATGGTAGCTCTGATCTGAATGATGTAGTGACATACTACAGAGGCCTGCTGTCTTGAATTACGATTGGGTAGCTCTTGCTTGTTGGCTAACCTACTGTTTAGTTGGACAAAACTGTACGGTAGTTTTATAAAATGTTTGAAATTCACTACTAGATTATACATGGGACTCTTGTTATGATACCGCTGTCTCTTATTTTAATATTCCATGCAACATAATTATCTGTGATCAGTAAAGGTCCGACTGCTGGGATATCCTCCAATTACCAGAATGAAATCCCAAGCGATACGGAAAACGAAGGTCTTGCTCTCACTAGTGGGTGGGGTAGACGATTGATCATACACCCTGCTGCTCCATTCTGTAGTATGATAAGTGTTGGGTTTGGCTATCTCCAGCAACCTTCTATCCACTATGGGACAATTATAACAAAAATCACCTGACACTAAAAGTATTCCCTAATGAGAAGGTTTTCTGAGAGAGCTCTAGAAGTTAGTTCTAATCTGTGGGTTAAAGTAGCAGCAATATTCAATTTGTCTGTAGCACCCCAGCAGGAGATATTAAGTATTACACTAGTCTGTGGGATGCAAAGTTGTGCCAAGTCCTCCAGAGGAAGAGATGTGCTTTTACATGGCTAATAGATAAATGGGTGCCACCCCTTTAATTGTTTAGATTTTTAAATGGGTTTTAACACCTGATGTATCAGAATTGAACAATATTACTGCAGAATTAACACTCAAATTTTTAAGTAATAAGCATATCTTGCCTGAGATCCAGAATGAAGCATATCCATTATGTGGTAGCTCTCCTTTGTTCAAATAAGCTTTCCTAGACAGTCAGTAGCACTGAAAAGGCTCTAGTGACACTCTCAGGTACACTTTGAGAATTAACAGCTGTAAAGGAATCCAAGAATGTGTCATGTAAGCCTCTAATTAGCAGATGTAGCAACAATCAGGCTCTGGGGAGGGCGATTCTTTGGGGGTGACTGAAAATTTGAAAGGAAAATGTTTTTTAAAAAAAAAACTTGTAAATGAAACGTTAAACATTGTGTAATGTTAAGAGCTGTCATGTTTATTACATAAACCTTCCATAATTATAAGAAAATAGGCATTTCTATTGGAGAAAAGCAATATTAGAGATCTGAAGTCATAATTTTGAAATATAATGTTTTTAGAAAAAAAAAGTCACAACTTTGATATATAAAATAATAACTGTGAAAGTTTTTTTCTCATAGCTAAAATCAAGTATTACAAATTACTTTTTTATGTGACTTTTGAAGACTTTTCTATGTTGTTGGGGGCTTTCCAGGAGTTTAAACGGGTTGTCTAGGATTAAAAGAAGCATGACTGCTTAGGAACAGAAGCAGAATCACTCTTCTCTACAGCTGGAAGTAAATTTGAGTTACTGTTCGCGACCAAACCTGTGTACGGGGGTGGTGCTATTTTTTGTGGGAAGCAGCCATATTTTTCTAATCCTGAAAAAAATAATGTAATGATGATAATTCCTTCCATTCCATGGATCGACCGATTTTTTCCATTTTGTTAAAAATGCTCTTTAGATCAGGAGTTATACAGGACTGAATAGAAGACCTAGAACAGCACCACTCTTTTTCATGTGTTTTACCGGGTACTGCATTTTAGCTCCATTTAAGTGACTTCTGTTTATTGGGTAACAATTAGACCATAGTGTTATTTCATGTAGTTAGAGAACATAGAAATGTGTAGAGCTCTTGGTACAATGCAGTCATGTCCAATACTTATATACTTCTATACATAACCATGCGGATGAAATATCCCTGCCGACTACTGATACACCTGCCCGATGGCTGAAACATTTTTTTAAAGATAAGCACCATATAATCTAAGCATAAGCTCTGAATGTTAAATTAAAACTGCCCAAGCCTTGGAAAATCCTTTTAATGGTTAAACCCTTCATGGTATGGTTGTCGTGCGATGGAAATTTTTTTTTCTCTAAAGTTGCATTTTATTACTTGACACTTCTGCAAAGTACACTCTGACATGATGCTTGGTAGCAGGGATTACTGTCAAGCAATTTAATAGTAAGCTCCTGCCAATGTAAAGTCCAGCGTCAGCCACATCAGCTAGATCAGCATTCCTGTGGAATCTGTCTCTCCTTTTCATCCCGTTTCAGCTGTAAAGTCTAAACCTCATGCCATACCTGTTCCCTGTATTCAAAATATTGGTATCTAACACTTCTGGATATCATATTGTACTGGAAAATATACATGAAAAATATCTAGAAAAATTGGATGTAGGTGTGTAAATAAAATACCCTTAAACACTTCTACTCATTCCTGTATAATATAAGTACATTTGCTGCAATCAGAATTTCACAAAAGATTAGAAATCCCGGCTATCAGCAATGTAAACTTAACATTAGAACATATGTAAGATATGGGAAGGTTATTTTGGAAAATTAAGAGTTATTAAATTAAATTAAGTTATCCACAGGATAGGGCAAAACAAGCTTACCAGTGAGGTTCCAACTGCTGGGAACCCCACCGATCATGAGAATGAAACCCCCAGCAATCCAGATATCGAGGTCCTGTTCTCAGCAGTGGGCGGAGCTGCAGGTCGTCCTGCCGCTCCATTCAATAGTAGGGTAGTGTTGGGAATTGTCTATGTATAATTATATGAATTGTATGGTGTATATATGTTTGTATTATCATTATGTAAGTCCTTTTTTTTTGGGGGGGGGGATTGATCTCTGACCCAAATTGTGAGTGTTTTAAGTGTTTTTAACATGTCTTGTTATTTTTGAATATAGATTATATATACATTTTCCACTTGCATCTGTCTTTCTCGAAAGATTTTTAGCCAGCGCAACTGCGCCATAAGAAGGGTCACGTGCCCAATTCCCGCGCACACATACAGCGCAAATACCTGTGCAAGCCGTTTTAGCAGCTGAAAAAAGTGTGCAGCGCAACCGCTAGTAAATGAGCCCCATTGTCTGGTGGCTACATATTCAGTATGTTGGCCTTTGGCTGCCAAGAATTGTGGAAATGTAAGGCTCAGATTCAGGAAAATTACAGGAGCATGCCATACAGTAAGGAACGCTCACAAACAGGAGTGTTGTCGACTGTACGTTCAGGGATACAGATGTGTCCACCAGTTTAGTACAATTTTGTAGGCATAATATGGTGTATAACACAACCACTGATCTATAGTGGTGGCTAGTGTGCAAATATAGGATATACATCTTGAGTATTGCTAAATCAAGTTTGCCTTTAAGAGCTGCTCTTCTCTTGCCACACAGAAATATCACATGTACTGAGCAGAACAGCAATCCCTAAAAAAAACTCTAAATGTCTCTGCATAAAATTGGAGCCATAGAAAGGTAAAGTATAAGGTTCATGGACCTCAATAGCATAATCTTTGTATAAAACAGTGATGGGCAACCTTTTGAGTTTGGTGTGTCAAAATTCACCAAAAAACCGAGCATAACTCGGGTGGTGTGTCACTGTGAGAAAAAAAAAACATAATTTTGTGATATTTATAGTTTAAATAACAAATATGTATAATTATTTAACTTCTAGGGTACTTTAACCCTAGGTTGTCTAATTGATCCTACCATGTACTTCCATACTACATTATGGCAGTATTAGGGGATTTTCCACATCATCTATTTATAACAATGTGCAAATCGCACATTGTAATAGATTGGTTACAATCAGACAGGTGTGGAAATGCTTAGTAACCTGCAAACTTTGTCATGAAAGTTCACAGGTTATAGTGAGTCGCACGTGCCGCTGTCTGCATCTTCTTCATGGGGAGCAAAATAATCGCAATGTCTGACAATTTGCAAGGCGTTGTGATTATTTCAGGCCTTGTACGTCACAAAACTGACACACAAGCCCTGATGACTGTCTTTCATCATACAGTACACTGACATTACTCACTGTATGATGTCTTGTATGTATGACAAGAGTGATTGTCCTCCCTCATCCCTGCTGTGGAGATGGTCAGTGTAGAGGTGACCTACCACAACAACTCCCCCCAGCACAACTATCAGGAGCTGCAGAGGAGTTTCTGGAGTTGATGGTCGGGTCACCTCTCCTGCTGCTGAGCCCCGGGATGATACCTGTGCTGACTGGAGACACGAGGCACAGCTCACACAGGGGAAGGGGCCGGCCCAGTGGAGGAGGAAGTGCTGTGAGCTCAGTGCATGGCAATCTCTCAGCCTCCCGGCTACTTCACCTGGCCGTGTAGGAGCCGAGGATGAAACTTAACTCTCCGGCGGCCGCGTGTCACTGAAAATGGCTAGGCGTGTCAGCACTGACACGCGTGTCATAGGTTAGCCATCACTGGTATAAAACAACCTAAGGGCAAGTATAGAGAATCTTGACTATCTTATTATTATAGGAACTGGTCCCATGTCTTAAAACCCCTGTAATGATCCACTCCGGTGCCTGATATTAACTTTATAGCATTGGTTTATTAATAGGAAATTCTAATTTTATGGAATTCCCATTTTTTACCGAAAGGAGAAGTCAGTTAACCCTCAATGTAAGAAGTCATTTCTGTCATCCTACAGCCATCTAATGGATGAGGGAGATTTTAATAAACCTATGATGTCGTTTGCCAAGAGTTACTTTACCCACAATTATATCATTAACATGTGTTTATAAAGCTGGGGAACAGAACTGTTTCCATATGCTGCGTTTGTTTTATGACACTTTTCCTTTCTGCTTGGAAATTACTTTAAGGCCTACATTAAAGATATACCTTTCTAAATTTAGTTGTGTAAACTTAAAATGTTTGCTAACATTAGCCAATTACCTGCTCTTTGTTCTGTACCGTGGCATTAAATTCTATAAAATCTTAATTCTTGACTTCAGATATGGTCAATGATTCAGGTTATTTTAGCAATAGACCTTTAAATTTCACTGAATAAAGTTTACAAATGTGCCAAAATAGCATGACCCATTACTAAAATGTATATGCTGGTCATGTCAGTATTAACTATGTAAATATGTCCTCAAATTTTTACATTTCTTAAAGGGGAGTCTAGAAATCAATACGCCCATCCCATTTGGTGGGATAGCATAGGTTTCATTTAAAGTAAACCTACCACTTTATAATGGTAGTTTGCACAGCCGGCGCAAGTGTGCCCGAGAGCTCGGTGACGTCACCGGCTCTCCGGCACTTCCTCGACAGGTGCACGAATGGTCGCGCACATGGTGCGCCGAGATGTTTCATGGTGCGCCGAAGCGTGCTAAGAATATTAAGTATAAAACAGTTTAATAAAGGAATTGTTGGTTTCTGGAATTAATGAAGATATGCTCCAGCTCCAGCTCACCCGGAGCTGGTGCTCGGTATTTGAGGGTTACAACTATCATTATAAAGTGGTAGGTTTCCTTTAAAGGGATTCTGTGACCAGAATCTACCCCATTGGACAACAAGCCCTCTCAGGCAGGGTATGAAATGTCCTTTCTAGGATTCTCTATTTTATCCCAAATCTCACACTTTTACCTATAAAAAACTTCTTCAAAGTCATGTGAAAATGAGCAGAGAATAGTAATATTTTGCCTCAAATTAGTCACTTTTAGAAGCCCCCTGGGAGTATCCCTTTAGATAACACATCTTTGTTTCTATAGTATCTTTGGTGTCATACTAAAATAAGAATCTCATCTTTAAGATCTCATCAGGCTTGTGGTTCTGTGAGCTACAGAACTGTAGTAGAATGGGTTTTTTATGTGCATTTCACATTTCCAAATATAACTGATACTGCCTGTATATCCTTTTCTGTAAATCGTAGAACCACAAGCCTGATGCTATTTGTGTAATACTTGTATGGAGGGACCAGAAGTTGGGAAATAACACATAACCACAGATTGACCACTTTGAGTCAGTACCATCCACATTATTTGGCAAAGGTTTCATTAAATATTACATTTGGGAACTGACATTCTGAAATAGATTGCCGGTGAGGTGACACTGACAATATCTGCAAACCCATGGCTGTTAATTTAATTTTTTTGCAGCTTTAAATGGTGGTCCATAAACTTTTTCTTAAGGAAGGGATAAAGATAATAACATATATATAACATAATAATGATATACGAAGTGATGGCTTGTATTAAAAATCCTAGATCCCATAAAGTGTTTCCAGACCAGATTTTTTTTGATTAAGTAATAAAATGTTTTAGTTTTTTTGGTCTATGTAAAACCCCTTATTTTAAGAATACAATAATTTTTGAGATTCTTTTGCCACAGACCACATATATATTCAATAAAAAATACACTGGAAGTCAAGCATACAGAAATGGGAGTTCATTTTTGGTTCCTTTTCCTTCCCAAACTCCACCATCAGTTTTCCATCAGTCGGTATATTCATGGAGGCTGCTTCATGTTAAACTGACAGGTGGCCTCCATTGCTGCAGCAACTCTAATGTACTAAAGATTGAGGCTTCTGGATTGGGAGCAAATACTGGAGACAGCAGTCTGTATGTTTGAACTGAAGCATAAGTGTCTTCATATACTCTAGACAGCTATAGACATTTGGCTTCCCACATGTGCTGAATAATATACAGGGAGGGGGGGGGGGGGAGATACTGCCAGTCTGCGCTGCTGATATAGACAAAAGTAGGAGAGTCTTCTTCTACTCATCCCCTCATAAGTAAGAAACATCTTGTGTCATATTTCTATAGAATGTGCTGTTCTAGTCAGTGACTTCCATTACAAGAACACCCCTTGTTTTCCTAACTTAATTGTCCTACAGCCCCACAACCTACATCGTCTTCTGGACTTCACAACTGGAAAACAAATTGAAGCCGGCTAAAAGGCAGAAACACATGAAAACTATTTCTTCCCTTTAAAAGAATCCAGATGTTAGATTTCCCTGCCAGAGCTTTTTTTACTCCGAGGTAGTAGTGTTATAGAAAGTCTAAAGAAGCAGAGCTGCCCTCAATCTTGTCTTTGTAAGCCTTTAATAATACCCACAAAGATAGGTGTAATAAAAGGTATTTGAATGCTTAAAAATACAATGAAAAACACAAAGATTCAGTTGATTTTCTATATTTACTTACAGTTTTGCAGGACTTGACATTTACAAAGCGCAGGGTCCTCTTATTCAAAGGGGTTAAAGGGAATCTAGCAACATGATAATGGCCATTATATTGTATTTACAATAAAATTTAGATAGATAGTACAAGTACTGGATAGATAGTAGATGTACTACACCAAATATAGATTTGTGTAACTAAACCTTTCACAATTATTTTTGTTATTTCAGAAATGAATAGTGCAGGTGATAACAGTAAACTTTATTATATACTTCATTGCCTCATGTTTTCCCTCCTTCTTCTCCTGTAGCGAGCAGTGTTTCAGAAACCTTATGGAGCATTCAGGATTCAAAATTATTATACTTTCTGCTAGAAAACCAACAGACCTAGTATTTGGTCCAAAATGCTGGAGTTTGAACCCGACCTACTGAAAGGTCGGAGTCTCTTGGTAGATACGGGCTCCAAATCGACAGCAGGGGGAATTTCAATACTGGAATTGAGTCTTCATGAATTCTCCCAACACACTGTTATTAACTCACTCACATTTCAATGTAGGACTGTGTATCCTGCAATGTATGAGAACATATGCCAACAACAGAAGACAAATTTGCTATTAAAAAAGTGCATTTTTTCATATAAGAGCAAAATATTTCCTTTGACAAACTGTTTCGTTTTAAACTTCTTGGCCTTTTGCATATAACATAAATAGTTACAAGTTGAAGGACTCAATCTTAGATAACTTACACATACTTTAATGACCTTATTTTTCTATGTTATTTGTTATGCAGTATATTTTGACACAAAATAAATTCTGCTGATATTGTGAGACTACTAATAATGGCAACATCCTTGTTTTAAGATCATTACTCTATTGTGTTTTGACATGTAAAATGCTCTGAGGACTTTCGCAAGATTTAGCTTTACATTACCTCTTAGCCGATGAGATTTGTGAAAGTTCATTTGTGAGTTTATCCAATTTTTATAATTACTCATCAAATGGATTTCCTAAGTGTTATGCATGCTTTTGAAATGAAAGTTAAGTGAAGGAGTAGTCGGTGTCAGTAGTATTTCAAGTTTCCTTCAGTTTGAAATACGAGCGTCTCCCTTTTTATATCGCTCTGCTTCCAGATAGCATTCCTCGCCATCTATTAATCTCTGCGTCTTTCCTTGTAATCAGCTTGAATCCTGCAGAATATTTCTGGAGTTTTAATTAGCTTCGAGTTATTTGAACTTTTCTGTCCATTCAGATATCGGTTGTCTCAGGGCAATGCAGGCTCGAACCAACCACAATACATTGAAATACCAGATAAAGGGAATTTATAATATATTCAGACAAAGAAATCATGGTTGCAATTCCTTTGCTCTCCAAAGATTTGGCAATGGAATTCCACATGTTTGTGTAGCTGCAATTTGCTATGTTAAGTAGAGATAGGAGGAATTTTTATCCTCATCATGTCTATGTGTCATAGTGATCAGTTTGTGAAAACAAACACAGCATATAAACGACTTTTGGCCTGGCAGAGCAAATAGGGGTACAGACTCTGTTTAAAAATTTTCCATATCAAAGATCTCTTACTTATTGTTTGGATAAAAGCACAACAGTGCAGAATTCAGCAATGCCTAAAAAATTAGTGCGTATTATTTGCTCTACACTAGATATATCAAAAGGTATTCTGGATATGCTTGGACACATATGGATTTTGAGTGTTTGCGTTGGAACACGTCTGGCTTGGCTACAACTGTATTGAAGATACATCAGCCTTATACCATTGGCAACTTTGGGGTAATTGCATCATGCTTCTGTTTGGGTACCCTGGCAATTAGCAGCAGGGGTCTACAGGTGTAGCATAATACAGCAGTTTCCTACCCTCTATGGAGAGGGGCAGCCACATGATATTTAGGGGTTAATAGAGGGGTTTATTTATATGCAACATCCTTGCCATTGCAAGGCAGAGCGGTTGTTGCGAATACATCCCAATATGTAGCTCGCAACCTGTGTGGAGTTGCATCCAGGCAGGTGAGCAATCCCTGTGGTTCCCTCTTCAAGTGCATCCCCAGCCTGTTACCATTGTTAAGATTCGTTGGACACGTTATCCACTGTTCCTGTTGGTTCCAATAAAGAACTGTAAGTTGCTTTTAGACAACGTCTGCCTCCGTCTGATCTCTGCTACTACGACTGTCACCATCACGGGCACCCTATCCACCATACACCAAGTACCGTGACACTAGTGTGCCTACGCCGCAACCGCCAGCCACTCAGCCCAAGAAAAGGCTAGGCCCCTGTAGGGGATGTTGCATATGTGTAATTATTTACACACTTTTTTGGGTCTTATTTGACAAGATGTGTGATCTACATGAAGGGTTAGCCATTGGCCAAGCAGGCATGGGTCCTAAATAAGGAGATCAGAGTAATACACACAACTTATCATAAATAGTTATATTTAATAGTCATTTAATAGTTATATAAAACCTTAAAAGTGCCTTTCTATAAAGTATCACCATAATAGACTATAACATATATTTACTAAATATCTATCTATCTATCCTGTTAGACCAATAGTTTTCCATCATGTCTTTAACAATTCCTCTGTAAAATGTCAAACAGAGCTCCGGAGTCATGGGTTAAATGCTACTAGAATTAGACATGTTTCAACCAAGTTTAGGCTTTACTGGGGGTCCTTTGTTGTGTTGGTGGCCACTTATTTCTCAAGCAGTAAATGAATAAATTGCTCTCCTGGTGAAGCAGTTGTGTAATTTTTCCTTATCAGAGGTTAAGCATCTACAGTCCATCTCACACTAGAGAAAACAAACAGCTCGGTCTTTCAGGGCTGCAGCTCCTGAAAGTTCCTGTAAAATACCTTCCCTGTATGAAAATTGCCTGTTCTTGCATCTAATGAAGATTGCATACACCACATATTATTAAAGCATATTCTTCCATGTCAGTGAAAGAGGAGGATGACTCTCAGGGAACAAGTCTGTTTGCTTTTACAGCTCAATGAAATAACTGAAATGTTCTGTGATTTTATACAAAATGGGAAATTTGTATTCTGTCACTGAGGGATTCCAATGTATAAACATATCAAAGAGTGTTTTATTTCCCCTCATCTGTATGTCAATTACATCCTTCAGAGGCTGAATAGCTGTTTCTGTGAGAGCTTGGCAGATATAGGCCTCGGAGCCTGTGAATTTGGACGGTATTTACACTTAAGTCCAAATGCCCCAAAGGCCACCTTACCCTGATACCTTTTAGAAACGATAACTGGATTAAATTTAGTATCATACTAAATAAGGTCAGAAAAAGACATCAACCCCTCAAGTCCAACCTACTAAATTATACTGTGTTCATCCAGAAAAAGGGCAAAAACCCTGCAAAGCTGATGCCAATTGGCCCAAAGCAGGGACAATTTCCTTCCTGACCCCTAATATGGTCAGAATAACTCCCAGGATACAAAGAAAATACTTTTTAAGTTTTATCCCCATACTACTCTATATGATATTTTTTCTCTCCAGAAAGTCATCCAGGCCTCTCTTGAACATGTACATAGAGTCCACCATAACAACCTCCATAGTCTCACTGCTCTTACAGTAAAGAACCTTTGTCTATGGCGATGGAGGATGCCCCCTTGTCCTGGTCACAGGCCTAGGTATAGAAAGATATTTGGAGAGATATCTTTACTTCCTACATTCCCACTTTCAGATTTGCTGTATTTAGTAATAATATTGAGATCTAAATTGATAATGTACACCAGACTTATATAATACATCGCTATCAGACAAACCCTGGTTCATAGACAGCTATCTTGCCCAAGAAAGCATTCTTTACATGTATGTTCTTATTGACATGATAGAGGTGGGATTATCAAGCATCACCTCTTAATACATCCGCTATATCAATTCTACACAAGCTCTTGTATGCACCAGCCCACTTTGCGGCCTGGCATGGTCCACTCCAAGCAATTCCTGTGCACCAGCAATTGCTACCTAACAAGGGTTATACACCAGTACAAGCCTTGAGAAATCCCTCCGGTATGCATGTGGCCTTCCATCTGAAATCATAATCCCTTGGATCTGTGGCAGAAAGCCTTAGTGCAAAAATTATTGGAGGTGGATTAGGAGCTTTTGGATGAGATTTTAAGACAAATATAATACATCCACAAAACACAGTGTGAACTTATTCCTAGACTCCTGATATAGATTAATGCAATATTGGTTACACGTGCATGTGTATTGATAGGGATGGGAATAAAGGATTTGGAATTTTAAAATCTCTTCCTTCTTCTAATCTGAATCAGGACTCAAAAGACCCATTTACATGTTAGATAGTCACCCAAGCCCTCCAGAAATGACAGCTTAGGCAACATTAAATCTTATGTGTAATGATGCCATATAGTGCCCGGTAGGTGTTCAGTAAAATATTACCCTACCATATAGTTTGTAATCCCTCAAGGGCCCTTATTCCACATCTATGTATTTTTGTGTCTTTTATTTGTTCTCATCTTAATGTAATGTATGTGAACCCCTTACTGAATGTACAGCACAAAGGAATAAGAGGTGCTCTATAAATAAATACTGATAATAATAATGAGTAAACTATGGTTTCTTCTGCAGGTGGAAATCACACTTCAGGATGTAAATGACAACCCGCCAGTCTTTCCAACAGATATTCTTGATCTTACGGTAGAGGAGAACATTGGAGATGGATCTAAAATAATGCAGTTGACTGCTACAGATGCTGATGAGGTATTTATGACTTTCTTCTGTATTTTCATATGAATATATGAGATTATTATAGGACAACAAGTTCTAACCTACTGGCAGACATTAGGCTCTGATGAATTACATCATTATCCCTCTCATTGAAGGTACCATTTTGGTTGCCTGTTTTTTTTTTTGGTATTTTACAGCTATCACACTGCATATTTTTATAGATTTTGTCGGTGTAAAGACTTTCGTCGGTAAAGACAAAGTGATAACGATGATGTAATAGATTTCTTTACTCAAACAAGTAGAACTATTCTAGAATAAGGCATTTATTCCAAAGTAATACAATGAGTCCTGTCAGTTTAGAATAAGAAGCTGGACTGGTAGAGTAAAAACCGAATAGATGACAGTAGGTAGAGAAAGCTCAGATGACAGCCAAGTATTCAGCCTATAAAGGAAAATACTGTATGCAGAGCTGCCAGGAACTTACATATGGAGGATATGATTTATGATGCTGAAAAGTAATTTTTGTAATTGAGGACAGGAATGGCGGTTCTCTTATAGAGAAAATAAAAGAATGAATAATATTGTGAGTTATTATTATTAATAATGGCATATTTGACAATATTACACATCATGTTTAATATTAGAGTACAAAATGTGTGCAATATGACACATAGACATTGGAATTCTGCAAGGGCAAATGCTAATTTCTCCATATGGATTTCCATCTGTGTTTTCTATTAAATAGATTTTTTAGTAGTGAATTTATCATTACAAAAACTAGTGTGTCAACAAACATTGCCTCACATATACTCTTCTGAGTGCATTGTATGTGAATATATTATTAAGGTGTATTACAATGAGTGGAAAATTGATGCATATGATCATTAGATTGTAGGTGCTTGAATCTCTGGGTTGTTTGCCAGCCATAGCTCTTTACTTATAATAGTGGGTTTGCATAGCATGACAGATCACTGAATTCTTATTTCATTCACTTCTATGGGATGGGGGTCTATTACCAGTTAGGGCCATACTCTTAGAATAGGCAATCTATTTTAATGTCATAGAACCCTTTAACTCCGTCTCCCCATTAACTATTTGTCTGTCAGCCCTGTGTGAGCTGTGGTTCAGGAGCCTTAAAGGACATCTACTACCAGGATGAAGGATTATAAACCAAGCACACTAACATGCTTGTGTGTGCCCCTCTGACCAGATCTTCTGTTCTTTTAGCTTCTTATGCCCTTGTTTTTACAAAAAAAAAAAGAAAAATTATTTGAATGAGCCTGAGGGGCCCATCAGGCTCATTTGCATCAAGGGCATAAGAAGCTAAAAGAAAAGCAAATCCGGACAGAGGGGGCAAACAACAGCATGTAAGTATATAAAAGTGTCCACACTAGGTGGAAAAAACTACAGCTTACCCCAACATGGAATACTTCTCCGGACACAAGACTTCCCGAATATCCTCCGGTGCATGGATGGGAGATCCGACACCAGCTGATATGGCATCTTGATACAATATGTACAGGACCGGCACTCAAGAGAAAACAATCTTATAGAATGAGATAGCAAGGTTGACGTGTTTTGACGCTAGAGCATCTTAATCATAACCTACCACCTATGCTATGATTAAGACGTTCTAGCGTCGAAACGGTTCAACCTTGTTATCCCCTCGTGTTGGTACAAGCCATGTTTATTGGAATAAAGGATGATTCTATAAGATATTTCCATGGAAGTTGTCTCTCGAGTGCCGAGCATGTAAGTATGCTTGGTATACAATCCTTGATCCTTGCAGTAGATGTCCTTTAAGGGGTTGGAAACTTATATAAAACTTTGATAGGATAAGTGTAAGGCCCTTATAGGGTGACCCATATTATACTTTTTCTGGTAAACTTTCTCAGTAGCCCCTATGAGACATGGCTAATGTGACAAATCAGCAGCAGGACTTGGGCCTTCCAGTGATCTGTTGACCCTGCTGCCTTTCAGTGGATGGAGGGGGGTGTGCAGACATTGCTATATGGATGCCCTTTATGTTAACCACTCACATATCATTAGTTAGAGGGGTGTGACAATTTCTTTGCAAGTGGTTATGATGGATGGGTCATACATACTGTGATGATAGCATGGCCGCCTCCATCCGCTAGAATCCAGCAGGACATGGGACACCACAGGAAGTCTCATGTCCTTGGTCACGTGATCCACGGCTCCCAGTGGTGAATGGAAAACTTTATAAGGTTAAGTATAACATGGATGACCCTATTAGGATTTTGCCCTAGGGTTCTACACTATTAGGGTTCTTACCCTGTTAGAGTTTCCAATAAGTGGCCAACCGCTTTAAGTTTCACCCACCACTTGCTCATCTCTTTCTTAATGACTAAGCCTTAATGAAAGTCCACTGCAAGTGTTAGGGAGGAGGCTTAGGAAAGACTTATAATTATAATTGAATTATCTATCTATCTATTGATATGCTAGATACACTCATTTACAAGAAATAACAGATAGACTAAAAACATATACAGTAAATCAGTAAATCTGCTACATTTGCTACCACTTTAAACAAGGAAAGGATTGTATATGTCTTTTGGGATTGCAGACACCTGGCATATTCTCCAAGAGTTGTGGTTACTCTGTTTAACATTTTTGTAATATCTTTTACATCACATTTTTATGTGACACCTTTCTGTAAGTGGTAACTGACAGAAAGGAAATATCAATGTTTCGCCTCTCTTGTATGGATAACAAACCCATGAATTGTTAACATTGTCAGCACTGAGCAGCCCCCCACTAACATGTGGGGCTTACAGCTCTTATCTAAATAGTGTCTATTCAGATACATTTAGGTAAAAACAACAGAGAGCACTGTATGGTGCTCGATAATAAAAGCATCTTATAACACACTTACTAGCATCATATTAAGCTACCATATACTAAGTACCAAACAGATCTTGTCATAATATGACATAATCATCATCTACTTTAGTTAATCAATTTGGGTTTTCCTCTAATGCTCTAATTGACATTGTTGTAATTGGGGTTGTCCCAAAATAGTGGAAAATCAGACTATACTGTGTGAAATGTAAACTCACCGGCCACTTTATTAGGTACACCTGTCCAACTGCTCGTTAACACTTAATTTCTAATCAGCCAATCACATGGCGGCAACTCAGTGCATTTAGGCATGTAGACATGGTCAAGACAATCTCCTGCAGTTCAAACCGAGCATCAGTATGGGGAAGAAAGGTGATTTGGGGCCTTTGAACGTGGCATTGTTGTTGGTGCCAGAAGGGCTGGTCTGAGTATTTCAGAAACTGATGATCTACTGGGATTTTCACGCACAACCATCTCTAGGGTTTACAGAGAATGGTCCAAAAAAGAAAAAACATCATAAAGCTGGAATCATCTCAGACTTTTTTTCTTGAACATGACAATGAGTTCACTGTACTCAAATGGCCTCCACAGTCACCAGATCTCAATCCAATAGAGCATCTTTGGGATGTGGTGGAACGGGAGATTCGCATCATGGATGTGCAGCCGACATATGGACCAAAATCTCTGAGGAATGCTTCCAGCACCTTGTTGAATCTATGCCACGAAGAATTGAGGCAGTTCTGAAGGCAAAAGGGGGTCCAACCCGTTACTAGCATAAAGTGGCCAGTGAGTGTATATAGTGCTGTGGTCAAGCATATCCTTCAAAACTCCATAGAAACATCACTTGTTTAAAGATTGAAACTGCAGACACACACACATTTCGGTGTAACTGGCAATAATTCTTCATTAGTCAAAATATAGCATCCAACAATATACCAAAATATCAGCAAGAGCATAAAAGTCCATAAAGGTTTTTTAGAAAAAAAAATGATTCCTTCAGTTTTTTTGATCTTCAAACAAGTATTGTTGGAATGTGGTACATTGGATAGTGCTGAGATGCCAACCTCCTGCTATTATACAATTGTACATGTCTACGCAGATCTACAGCATGTATTACTCAATAACATTTGTGAATCTTTCACTAAGCGTGAGCTCCTTCTGTCAAGTGAATGCCACCATCCACAGGTTTATTTTCTGCTGAAACTTGGAGCCTATAATTATGGATAAGATTCTTTTGGGTCCCAATTTTTTTTTTCTTTTATAAAGACACCTCCTTGTAACAGATAAGACACGAGGACCTCAGACTCAAAAGGGTTGTAAGATGGTAAATTGTTGTCCCCTATCCACAGATTAACTAAAAACAATTTGATTGGTTTGATTGGGGCAATTTTCTTGCCACTACATTCAATATTAAGGGAGCATTGGTAATTGGCAAGCAGGGTGTTCGGTTATTGCCGGCACTCCCATAATTTGTGAATGGGTTTGCTCTTGATACTGAAGCACCATTCTTGGCAATTTCCAATACTCTTGTAGTATTGGGTGGGGCAGAAGGATTCATGTATGCCGCTTTATCAATTAGAGTGGTCCGTTCTTATGATCAGGGGACTCAGCAGTTGGATCCCCATTGAGCAGATTGTTACACCCTATCCTTGTTATAACCCAAGAACACTTATATGTCAGATTAGAAGGTATAATAGAAGGTATAATTTGTAAAGCGCTCCGGAATATGATGGCACCATATAAATAAAGATTATTATTATTATTATTATTATTATTATTATTATTATTAAGGTCTATGTATGGGGGGGGGGCAGTAAGTCTTAGCGGCAAAGTCTTTCCCTGCAGCTTTAAGTGCACTTCAAACTCACAGACATAAACAGATGAAAGCAGCTAAATAATGAAGACTGCAAGTCACATAATGACCATAAACAGTGTTATTCCTCATGTAAAAATACTTGGAAAACTTGTAACTGCAAAGCTTATTGAAAGGTTATGAACACTTAATGCTTTCTATTTTATGTTACTTCATAATTGTTATGAGTTTATTTTATGACATGTTTTCCTTCAGATAGTTATATTGCTACATATTACTATAAATGTCAGACCATAACCATCATCACATAGGGCGAGGCTTGATAAAATCTTAGAAAAAATTATATGAAGTCAATGATACTAATGTTCATTAGGGACTGGTTTTAGAGCAGGGATTTCTTTATTGCAGCCATTTCGCATTAACATAAATTAGATTGCTTTGTATGCTTCCAAATTTTTGCTTTGCATGTAATTCAACAACATAATAGAAAGTGACTGTTCAAAATGTTTGTATCATTTACAAGTTCAAGTTACACGTTATCAGTCACACATCCAAAGTTGACTCAAGAATAACACTGAAAAGTATCATTTATTACAACATCTGTTTGTAATTGTAAATGCATGTAAGACTTTGTACCTTTTACAGCCATTGAAATCCCTTGTTAATTTTAGCAATGAACAAAGAATATGTGATGGTACTACAATAGCATTTGGCGTTATTGACATCCTTGTAGTCTCCAGTATAGCAAGAGATATTATGCTTTAGAGAGACAATGGAGGGATACTGAATGATAGTCAAACATGTAAAGAACTTACAGAAGAAATAAATTACTCACAAATTCTAATCAATATGAGACTAGGTGTGTGATTAAAGTGTTTTTAAAGGGGTATTCTTATCTTGGTCAAATATGGCTGAGATGATAATGTGCAACAGTAATATGACTAATTCTACACGTTTCAGTAAGTCTCATGTAGGTAAACCTAAAATAAGAATAACCCTTTAAGCTGGCTCAACATGTTCCAGATAGTGGCTCATTTACTAAGGGTCCGTGGAGCGCATTTTCTTTGGGTTTCCTGCCTATTTCCGTTTTGCGCCGAATTGCCCCAGGATTTTGGCGCACACGATCGGATTTTTGCACATCGGCTCCGGCTTGCAAGTGACAGAAATCGGGAGATGAGCCGTCGGACAACCTGACAGATTCGGACAATACGCGGGATGTAACATTTAGAATTGTCGCAAGACACGCACTTACAAGCATCGGGAAGAAGAAGGTGAACTCCGGCGGACCTCGGCGCAGAAGCAGCGTATCCAGGAACGCGGGCGCGCGATCTTAGTGGATCGCGGCAGACCCGAATCCTCGTCGGACAACGTACCGTGGGATCGCGACAGGACCGGGTAAGTAAATCTGCCCCATAGTCATTCATTTGGCCAATAGTTATTCCTTCTCACCACCTCACATACCTGCCCTCTCTTTGCAATGTCTTATCCTAAACAAAAGGACTGAACATGTTTTATAACCAAAAGCCCACAAATCTTGCCATCAATGAAAAATTTAGAAACTCCCTTTAGAAAATTTTCAGCAAATCCTAATTTTCATCATCTGGTTTGGCAGATAATAATATATGCAAATGGCCACTTCTACTTTAGGAAGTTTATAAATATTAGATAAACATCTCAGGAACATGTACATCTTTGATCAGACTTCATCACACAAACAGTAGGAATGAATAGGAGAAGGTATGGACTTTACGTGTCTGTTGTATACCCAGCATTGCCTGTGTAAGTAAAGGTTTTGATTTCTTAAAAGGTGTTCGATTCGACACATAAAATATGTTACAAAATTCCATATACTTTCAACTGGTGGTGACTATTTTTCTAAACAAGCCCTAAAATATTTAATTCATCGTTATTTCTAAAAACTCCTCCACCTTCATCTCTTCTCCTCCTTTTCCTAATGACAAAACATGTTATTTTTCTTTCAGGGTCCTAACGCACTTGTAACATACACAATTATTAGTGGCGCTGATGACAGTTTCCGTATTGACCCAGAGTCGGGAGATTTGATTGCCACCAAGCGTTTGGATAGAGAACGACGATCTAAGTATTCCTTGCTAGTAAGGGCAGATGATGGCCTTCAGTCTTCCGATATGAGAATAAATATCACAATAAGTGATGTCAATGATCACATCCCCAAATTCACCAGAGCTGTCTATTCATTTGATGTAGGGGAAGATACCATGCCAGGTAAGAAAAATAACGTAGAAATATCTCTGAACGTATGGGTTGATATATATTTTACTAAGAACAGGAGAAGATTCCATCCTAAGAAATAAAAAATCATAGCAGTAGATAAATTCACATTGTGTGCCTTATAACTACAGTCCAATAAAACTCATTTGCATATCCCTTTGAATCCACAATGTTGCTTGTAAGAATTTTAACACTATGTATACCTGAAAAAGTAATCTTCATAAAGAGAATAAGTCCCTTCTTGACTTAATTTAATGACCACCGACCCAGCCAAAACAGGTCCTCAAACTGTACTGATGCGATGCGATGACATCGAAACAGCGTAGTCTACCATCTGGTGTCTATTTTCATTTTTGGAATACTTTCACTGGTTTGTCTATTCTTCCATGACATATTTCTAGGCTTCTTGAAAGTGAAACATTGATGTAGAGAGATCTGCCTTATTTCAGGTAGAACTGAATGCATAGTTTTCTATTGCCCACTATGGAAAAATATTTGCATTTTTCAAATCCAGAATCCCAGAATAGAATATTTTAAGACTGTGTATGCCTAAAAAGGTTGCCTGCAAAGGCAGTCTCCATAAGGATAATGAATCTTGTCCTATGCCTAAAACTATGCCAGATTTTCTTGTTATGCATTTTCTATCTACCTTTGTAATTAGGTTCCATTGTTGCTGCAATATTGGCCACAGATGATGACTCCGGAATTAATGGGGAAATCACCTATACTGTTACCGACGATGATGAAGATGGCATGTTCTTTTTGAATCCAGTAACTGGAGTTTTTAATGTAACACGTGCACTAGATTTTGAAGTACAGCAGTATTACATTCTTACAGTATGTGCACAAGATGGCGGAGGACAGTCCTCATGTGTGAGAGTCTATTTCAATATTCTGGATATCAATGACAATCCTCCAGTCTTCAACTTGAGCTCCTACAGCACCTCCGTGATGGAGAACCTACCAATCGGGTCGACAATTCTCACATTCAATGTGACTGATGCAGATGAAGGTAAGTCATTTTTCTACAATTTTTCAACTTTCAACTTTTCAACACATCTAATGCATTCTATAGAGACGAGGTGCTTCTGGTGATCTGGACCCTCTGCCAAGTGTTCCTGATTATGTGGCATTTTTTAGTCCAGAATGTCAAGATATGTTTTATCATTATTAAAATTAATACCTTCTTCTTTTTTAGCATTTATAATTTTGTATTCGGTCTAAGATTTAAATTTGTGTTAATGGATCAAATCTGCAGTCGAAAGCAAAGATACAGAGTAAATTAGGGTTTATTGATTCACGGTCTCCTTGATTTTATAGTTAGGAGAATATAATATTATAGTGACCTCATTTAGTTTAGGAAGGCAATTGACCTCATAGAATATATATATATATATACATATATATATATATTCTGTGAAGAAATATTTGATACTAAAGGAATAGTTGATACTAAAATATGCAAATTGCTCACTTGCGCTGATTCTCCTCAAAAACGAACCTACTTTGGTAAATGTATAAGTATAAAACAACAATGATTTTGTTTTAACCGCGCTCCTTAAAAGTGTTTAGAATACCAACAGTGTCTAAGTAGGAAAATTACAGATACCTGGAACTTCATCCTTGTTGTGGAATTCTTCAACGATATTTAGTTAGAGTCCATCTGCAATTGTACTCCTTCTCTGATCATTTTCACTCCGGTGTAGCCCTGGCTGGCGGCTGCTTCCAGATACCAGACAAAAAAGTTTTGTAGAGCGGTCCTCAATCCGTTAGCAGTAACTCACCTCCTTGGCTACGGATCGCCATATAGGACAAAAAGTATCCGTCGCGTTTTGGAAGAAAATCATCTTCTTTCGTCAGGGAAATTGACTCCTGTCCTGGTGGTTTCTTATATAGCCTCAAGAGGATTGGGGAGCTATACTTTTTGATGACGGTGAGTATCAACTAAATGCAAATGTTTCTATCTCACTATTCAAACCGTTGGGGATTAAAGTGTCTAGGGTGTAAATCTAGACACTTCGTAGGAAAACATGCAGGAATAGTGCTAGGAATAGTTGTATTCAGCATAGAGAGGGTTAAACCGGACTGGAGACTTTATCAATAAAATGTCTCAAACAGTGAGTAAGTGGATTTACAACCTAGATACTTTAATCCCCAACGGTTTGAATAGTGAGATAGAAACACGTGTGGCACCATACCGTTCTGTTGCCGGGAAAAGGATAGGACATGTCGTATCTTTCCCCGTAATATGGCGCCACGGTCATATATCTCTATGAAGATGGGCGGGGGTAAGCGGCACTCATCCTCTCCTTGGCGGCGATGTATGCCTGCCGTACTACGGTACAGCGGGTATACATTGTGTGAATGTACCCTTAATATGACACCAAAAGCATGTTTCTAGTCACAATAGAAAAATAGGATTGTCTGAAGTGACACTCACTCTTTCGCATGTGAAGTGACTCATCTCACCTTCTTTAAAAATTTTCACTTGAATTTAAAAGAGATTTTATATAGGTAAAATGATGAGATTTCACAGCCCATGCCCTACATTTCAATCCCTACTGCTGGTAGTATAATGGGGTAAAATCCCTTTAAGAAGCTTTACATGGGCACAGTACAGAGAAAGTAGCTAGACTGCCGGCAGTATGCTAGTCCTCCTATCAAAAGCAATGAAATCCTGAAGCAACATTGCTTATTTTTCAGTAAAAATGCATAAAACTGTATAAATTTATACCCAGTAGAGCCAATATAATGGGTCTGCCGTGTTACTTAATAATCTGCACACCCGTTGCATGACATGCCAGAGGTTCCTGGCCAGTTATCTAGTAGAGGTTATAGTAAATTTGTCCGGCCAGGGCATCTCCACACTGGCCTCCCCTGTTCCCCTATCCGCTGTGTCCACTTTTCTTTTAAAGTGGCCAAAAGTATCAAATTCCATGATCTGTGACTTATACACCAAAAAAACTGGTGCATAAGTCAAGATACATCAGCCCCTTTGAGGTTGCATTGTCAGGAGAGAAACCAGTGTGCACCCCTTGTCCTGGTTGATAACGTTTCTTAAAATAAATCATTAAAATCAAGCAGGAACACTTACTCACAGACACCGTGACTACAGTAATGTTCTTATATTTCTTGTGCATGGCATCCTTCCTTCTATAATCAACTTTTAAAATTAAGCTAATTTGGGGGGGGGGGTTACTAAAGCCCCTCCATGCTGTAGATTCACATGCTGTTACACTGTGCAGGAGCACTCCTCCCTCCCACTGTGTGCTGAGATTACCTCTTCTGCAGTGAGATTGCATCAGGCAACCCACTGAGGGGGGAAGTGCTGAGGGAGCTGAGGGGGAGGTTTTAAACAGCCTGTGAAGCTGCAGCAAAAAGGAGCACTGGTAATAACCCCCAGAGCCCTTGTGGATCATAAGCATAATTAGATGTTGATTTTAGAAGGAAGGAGGTCATGGATAACAAATATAGAATATAGAAGATTTCCACAGTTAAAGTGTCTGGGTCTCCGGGTAAGGACTCTTTCAGACGGCCGTCTGGGGGGGACGTACATGCTGCCGCAAATTTCTACGTCCCTGTAGAGAGCAATGGTCGCCCGGCGGCGGTATTGTACCACACATGTGGCTAGGCGCCTTGCATAGGAAAAGATAGAGCCTACTCTATCTTTTTGCAGCGGTCACCTCCTCCTCCTCCAGCACACGGCGGTATGCCTGCACGGCGGGCATGCCACGTGTGAATGAAGCCTAAGTGTCCCTGGTTCATCATCCTTGATTTCGGTGCTAGATTATATTTAAGTAAAACTAATAGACACGTCCATTTCACTGAATAAGGTGCATCCTTAGGTGCAAACTGTGCGTTGGGAGTCTCTGTAGACATCTGAGATCCAGGCATATATTTGGCAGGTTTCATTTTTATGCCAGAACAGCTGCTAGAAGGGTCCAGGAGTTTATTATTCTGAATAGTAAGCTCGTTGAAAATAAGGTGATTATTTAACTAAAATGAAGATTGTTTACATAGATAATTTCAAGTATTTATTTTCAGCACAAATGCTAAGTACCGTAGTTACCATGACAACCGACTGAGACAAAACAGTTGACTAGAGATTGTGCAGTAATAGTAAATCAGACCCCTATCGCTCTGCCAAATGCCATCAAATGTAAAAATGCAATTAAAGTTTCATATACTAATTGTTTCTAAGAGATGTGTGTCATGTCCCAGTGCCAAATGCATAACCCTATCCTCATAAAAAGTGCTTTATTATAAGATTGTTTATTCCTTACATTCAAAGGGGATTATAGGGATCTGGAGAAGTTTGTTAAAGTGGTGCGATCCAGAACAAAAGTCAGCATATAATGCATTTCTCATAAGCAACAATGTAACTAAGCACAAAACTGTCTAAGTGTAATTCTTTTCTGTATATTTAAATCTGAAACCCCTTTATGTTGGGTATAAGGATCACTCAAAAGGGTAAGCTGTTGCTAAAAGTTACTTATTAATTATATATTATTTTATTTTACTGTTCAAATAATTCTATTCTGCTGTACATTTGAAAAATGGCTCACACATGTTACATATACCCAAGCTCAAATACGTACAAAAGGAACAAAACTAGAACTAGAACTAGCACAAGCGGAAAAAGGACCCTGCCCGTGGGGCCTCACAATCTATATGGGACTATTTACTTTGGATACCACTATGCACATTAGTTTTCCTCTCTAGACAAACTAAGAAAATTAACTTGAGTCCCATCACTGCAGAAGGGTTTGACAATACAACATTGGATTGTTGATCCTGACTTCCCAGCAGAACTAGTGAACTGTATATAATTACCCATATGATCTTAGATCCCAGAGATCTGGGCATAACAAGTGTAATACATGTACAAATATGTCAATGCCTAAAGGGGTTGGCCACTATCACAAAGCTTTACCAGACAAGACTTTATAGGGTCAACCACATAGTACTTATCTTTGTAAAGCTTCTGTAAAGCCGCTGGGACTAGCCCCTGTGACATCCTGTGTCTTACTACCATATTTTATACTACTATAGTAATGTTTGAAATGGTGGGCAGATGCCAACATCATCTAACAGTAGCCAGGAAAAACTTTATAGGTTCTTGTTCTTACCCTGCTGGAGTTCTGTGACCCTAAATTGTATTATAAATATCATATATATATATATATATATATATATATATATATATATATATTTATGTGTATATATATATATATATATATATATATATGCTTTAATTCATTGGGTTGAACAAAGAGATTGCATAATAATGTGAGGAACTAAAGCATTTTTAACACAATCCCTTAATTTCAGGGGCATAGAAACAAGTGAAATGTGACTTGTCTTTCAAGAATATTACACATCTTAAATAAACTCCTGGGTTGCTTTGGCTTTATGTTTTGGATCATTGACCATTTTTTTAAGAAACAGCGACCAATCAGTCTTGCTGATTTGAGCACACAGTATGTCTCTGAATACCTTAGAATTCATCCGTCTGCTTCTGTCCTGTGTCACATCATCGATACTAGTGACCCAGTGCCACAGGCAGCCATGCATGTCCAAGCCGTCACACTACCTACACCGTGTTTTACTAAACATGTTCATGGATCATGAGTGGTACCACGCCTTCACCATCCTTTTTTCTTCCCATCATTCTAGTAGTACAAAGAATGTTCTTCCAGAACCGTGTTTTTTTTAATTTATTTTTTAGGTCTGTTTTTTAAAATAGTTTTTTTTTAGCAAAGTCCTTATTCTTGAGTCTTATGAACCCTCTGTATTTACTTTCATACAGTGATCTCTTTTTGGTAGATTTAGATATTGACATGTTTATATCCTGGGCAGTGTTGTTCACCTGGTTGGCTGTTGTGAAGGGATTTTTCTTCACCAGGGAAATTGTTCTCTGATCATCCACCACTTTTGTCTTCTGTGGGCATCCAGGTCTTTTTGCATTGTTGAGGTCCCCAGTGCTTTCTTTATTTCTCAGGATGTACCAAACTGTGGATGCTGCCTTAACTTTTGTTGTAGCGATTTCTTGGATAGGTTTTTTCTGTTTTTTCACAGCTTTAAAATGGCTTCTTTCACTTGCATGGAGAGCTTCTTTGACCGCATGTTTTCTTCACAGCAAAGTCTTCCAAATGCAAGCACCACACCTCAAATCAACTCCAGCCCTTTTATCTGCTTAATTGATAATGATGGAATTGTCCAATAATGTTTAGTCCCTTTAAAAAATGGGTGGCACATGTTTAGGAATTGAAACTTGTAATCCCTTCATCCAGTTTCAATATGGATACCCTCAAATGAAATCTGAAAGTCTGTTTTTTATGCCTGTTTCCATGAAAACACAAAATTTTAGTCAGTATCCAAAAATGTATGGACTTAAAGAGGTACATATATCTGATACATATAAAACCATCTGAATTCCACTACATAACAGTATCACATAATGATCATGTATGTTTTAATTTCCATTTTTAACCCATACAAGCATGTCCCCCATATTGCTTTTCTTGTAATATTGTTTGTTTTTATCTTAGTAGCTTCCTGAACATTGTGCTTGCAAACTTTAGCTCTACACCCTTTCCAGCTATGGCCATTCAATGATTAATACTTGCAGGAATCTGCACAAAGGAACTGTCTGCTGTTCAGGAAGTTTCCACGTACACCAATCATGAATATTTACAACAATGACACTATTCCAAATCCATTCAAAGGAAAATCCTCACTGTGACTTACAGCGTCTGCTGAGGCTTTACAAATCAGTGGTCACATTAATCTGTTTTTCTATATTTCATTTTCGAAGGAATAAGAGCCTTTCTTCAAGTTGAGCTTTAAAATACATATTTTTACGCCTATAAAAAAGAAAGTAGAAATTAGAGTGATTTACAAAGATATTCAGACATGTAGGCACCTACCTTATCTTTAAGCTATACATTTAGCCTATTAATTATTCTAAAGTCTGTTTTTAAGTGAATGTTTTCTTATGTTGGCTAGTGATAGGATATTTTTAGTATATGGTAGGCGTCTAGTCTAGCTTGGGCTGGTTAAGGTGTTGGGTGGATTATCAACAAGTTCCATAGAGATGGTTCCATAGAGGTGGCAAGGACAAAAGCAGTAGAATTTTTTTAGTGCCAATCAGTTTTGGCCTTATAAATAAGAACACTAGGAATTGGTTTGGACAACTGTTAAAAGGGACAAGTAAAGAAATGATTGTCCATCTCTCATATAAATAAATAGTGGCCTACAATGTATAATGAAGAATTGTTTATAGATGCAGTGGAATAAGACTTCACCTTATCCTTAGACCATAGTGCACACTTGCATTTTGTGGTACACTGCAAGGCATCACAACAAATAATGTTTTCTACCTTATATTACACATCAGTATGTTTAAATATATTACATATTACATTATATTTTGGCCCATCAGCAAGACCCTAAGTACACCTACTATCATGTCTTTAATTTGTAGACTGACATTAAACTCTTGTCCTTGAGAAGCTTCAAAGACTGGATATAAAGGAAACTTTCATGTTTATTTTCATTACATTCTCTTGGTTTTATATAGAAACAAAAGTCTATGATAAGTAAAAGTTTTAAATTATGAGTTACTATAACTAATAGACCATATATACTAATGACTACAGATACACGATAATTAGAACTAAATTATGTCATTCCTTTGTTACCATTGGTAATATTGGTAAATAATGAAGAGCAAAATGTAGAGTTATGGAAAACAAGCCTTCCCATCTATTAACCTAATTAATTTCCTGTCCATAGCTACTAGCGCTACTAAATCGGAAAGCTCCTTTATGTAATCTGGCTTCAGTTTCTTGCTTCGGTTCTCATTTATTTAACCAAACCATTCAGTCTAGTGGTCCATCAGTTTTCTAAAGGATCTCATTAGACTTGCCGTCCTTGGCATCATATGCATTTAGCACCCTGGGTTCCTTCTGCTTGCTCAATGTGCTTTAATCCAATCATGATCTCATTATGTTCTAGTCATATGTTTCTGTATTCTATTATCTCCTTCTTTATGCCAGGAATGATTGCCTTTAACGTAAAGGAAGAACAGGATCCTATGGTTCACACTTGGCAGTAGATGACTAATAGTGTTATCGTGTTCTATAATTCACATATATGTCTAGGGTGTTTCCCTGAAAGTGCTTTAAAATATAGCACCCATGGCTATGTGTGAAGCCTTTGTCCAGATGAGCCTTTATATCTCCATGGCCCTTCTTTCTAGAAGACTAGAAAAGTAAATATAAAAATATGTTTTACAGAATTTTACCATTTGCAAAATGTGCTCCCCACAACTGGAAATAATTGATACAAGTGGACAGCAGATAATCTTGTCTTAATGGTCAATCTGCTGCATTTTGTGCAGTGTAGAATAATCCTGTAGATATCATACAGAGAATTCAGAGGCTCCTGCTGCAGCCAGTTGTCTTACAGTCAAACACAGGAAGCTAAAAAAGCAAAGGGGACATGGCTTTAAAAGTGTTAAAGGGAAGAAGTAATTCAATTGTATGTGCATTGTATTTATTTAAAATATAATCATAGGAATATAACCATTATAGGGTGTATAACCTACCAAGAAAGTTCTAGATGCGTTATGGCAAATTGAATCATTTGGGTCTAAAGTAATGAACAGCACAGCATAGACTGATTTAATGCAGTATGTTGCCTAGAGTAACCTGTTTACATTTTACTTGTTGAACCTGTATCTGTATCTTAGCTGAGATGTGAGACTATTGATTTTATACCATTGATTTTATTAAGTTTGATTAAATTATACAACAATTGTATTTTTATCTTTCAGGACTGAACTCTAAATTGTTATACAGTATTTCTTCAGGAGACAGTATGGGACAATTCCAGATTAACAAAGATGGAGTCTTAAGTATTCTCCAGACACTGGACCGAGAAATCCAATCTTTCTATAATCTAGTGGTGCAGGTTCATGATCTGGCCCCTCCACCAGCATACAGATACACAAGTAGTGTGGAAGTGTCCATAATTTTGTTAGACGTCAATGACAATCCACCAAGCTTTATATCTCCAAAGCTAACTTATATCCAAGAGAACACACCAATTGATACTATTGTGTTTCGTGCTCAAGCCACAGATCCAGACAGTGGTCCAAACTGCTATGTCCAATATTCATTGCTTAGCTCACTGGGGAATAAATTCAGCATTGGAAATATCGATGGTGAAGTGAGACTGATGGGGGAACTAGACCGAGAAGATATTTCCAACTATACCTTAACAATTATAGCTACTGATAAAGGAGAACCTTCACTTTCTTCATCCGTGGATGTTATAGTCATGGTTCTTGACATAAATGACAACAATCCTCAATTTTCACAAAGTCTTTTTAAAGTGGAGATAAGTGAGAACATACTAACTGGTACAGATCTCATTCAAGTAAAGGCAACAGATGCAGATGAAGGAATAAATGGCATGGTCCGTTATGCCATCATAGATGGAAATCCAAGTAATGAATTTAGGATTGATTCAGTCACAGGAATAATATCGATAGTCAAACCTTTGGATCGAGAGAAGAAATCATCATACTCTTTGGTGATCCAATCATCAGATCGTGGCAGTAGCCCACTGACAGATACAGCAACAGTCAGTATTCTTCTGTCTGATGTAAATGATGTGGTTCCCAAATTTGAATTGTCCCCTTATTCAGTAAATGTTCTGGAAAACTTAGAAGTACTGCCCAAGACTGTGCTCCAGGTAAGCAAAATCTCACATCTTCTCATAGACAGCTGAATGTCTAGATTAATAAGATAAATTTAGATTTTTATTTTTGTTTCAGGTTGTGGCCAGAGATGATGACCAGGGGCCTAACAGCAAATTAATATATGCTCTAACTTCTGGCAATGAGGATGGGGCCTTCAAATTGTCTTCTAATGGACAACTTAGCGTGGTGAAAAGTCTAGATCGAGAGTTCAAAGAACAATATATACTACTGATCACAGCTGCTGATTCAGGTATTTTGTCTATGTATTTTTTAAATATCTGTTAAATCTGCATATAATGGCTCCATACCAAGTCTGGGATGTATAGACCATACACCTATTGAATTGTATCAGGTCTATACTGTGGACTGTATGGTGAAATGTTGCTTAGTATGAATGCTACAAAGGAAGAATATCTCTGTAAGGCCTCCTGTACATGCCGTTTCAGTGTCTAACAGATGGCCCTATTACTTTCTATTACTATTCCTATTACTTTGGCTCATGTCCTTGGCCATTGCATGCACTGCAAATTATAGAGTTGGTCTGATTCCTGTCTGTCTTCTGCCAAATTAGTTAGATGAGGCGGTGTTATCTTTCAGTCTGCCATATCATATCACCCTTCCTACATTCACTCAGTATGAGTAGCTTTCTATTACATATTTACTGTATGTACATGAAGACATTTGAAGAAATCAAATACCCATTAACAAGACTTTGCAGTCTACTAACCAAACACTTGGATAGTGGATATTTGAGACCCAGTCATGCTGTTTTACCACTTACCCAGGAGAGCCATATATGGCTATTGCTGTTTGCTAAAGTAATTAATATACTGGAATTATTACTTGAAAGCCACTTGAAACATAGAGAAGTGTGTCTGCGATACTTCGTTTCCAATACGTGATGTCGCTATAAGACAGCACATAGTTGATCTTCTGGAGTCTTTAGTGATTTTCTTACCAAGAAGCTATTTAGTGGAGACAGAGAACACGTCTGTACTCTTTAATCATTGTATATAGACTTCATAGGGAGTAATATCTCTCTTTATAATCAGTGCCAGGGTTTTTCGATAAAATATTGTAAAATCCAGTGTTTACATTTGTGTATTACAATGTAAAACTAGACTGTCTGGTCTCCCTCTTGAGATGTATTGCTACGGGCTGTCCTCACTTTACCTTTTCTATACTGTAAGGGATAAATGCACAGTGAAACTAAACTATTCTTTTATGAGAAAGCCATGATATTTTTATCGATTTTGTCACTTAAGTATGTTGACCAGGTCTTAGTTTCTCAGCCTTTAGGCCCCATTCAAACATCTATTAATTATTTCCCATTATGCTTTTATCTTTCTCTGACAGTTGGAACAATATAGTAATGCTGAAATCATATTAAAAAAATGATGTAAAGTCAGTAGGATCTTTCGAGATTCTTAAAGATCAGTCACAGATTCAATAAAAACATTAATAAGCCAGAGTTGGTAGGAGTTCCCAAATACATCTATTAGCATAAAAATTTACAGATTGCCCAACTAATATTTCAAATTGTTTGCTTAAAGGGAACCTGTCAGCAGTTTTTACCCTACTAGACCACTAGCCCCTTCATGTAAGGTATGAAATGTCCTTTCTAGAATTCTTATGTGAAATCTCACCTGTTTACCCCCCAAATCTCTTCTAAAATCAGGCAAATCTTACTCTTCTCACTTCTGCATGCTGAGATGAGTCAGAGGTTACAGGGGGAGTTTCTCTTTAGAAGCCCCTGTCTTTGGATCTCTTGAAACGGGTAAACAAGTTTTTATAAGTTAAAGGGTGAGATATCACTTAAAAGAGGGAATTCTAGAAATAACATTTCATAACCTACCTGAGGTGCTTAGTACTTTATTGAGTTATAACCTGATGACAGGTTCTCTTTAAATGTGTACTGCATGTGAAGCTTGTTGTAATATTAATCTGCCCATCTACCACTACTTTAGCAACACCTTTTAAACTTCTGTATGCACAATACCATGAGGAGCATGTATAAAGAACCGAAGAATAGAGAAAGATTATATTCTGCAGAACAAAAGAAAACTAACAAATCATTTCCTCCTCCCATTAGATATTCAGACCAATCTTTTGTTATTGGCTTATACTGCCGATACACAACTGATGTGCAAGACTAACTAAAAGGAAATCCACCATTATGATAAATCAGGGACACTTACTCCTAGAACCTAGAACATTCTATTTGTTATTCAAGGCCTTCTTCCTTGTAAAATCAAATTAAAGAATAATGCTAATGAGCTGGAAGGGCCTTATCAGAGCCCCACTATGCTGTAGCATAACATTTCCTTTACTGCAGTGAGATTACATCAGGTAGAGGGAAGGGGGAAGTGCTAAGGAGCAAGGGGAAGGTTGACACAGTGTAACAGCCTGTGAAATTCTGAAGGGGCATGGAGAAAGTCTGCCATTCCCTAGAACACTTTAGCTCATGAGCATAATTTTAAAAGTTGTTTTTAGAAGAAAAGAGGCCATAGATAACAAATATAAGAAGATTACCACAGTAGTGATGCTCGGATCTATGAGTAACTGTCCCTAGTTTATCCTGCTTGATTTTCACTGTATATTTCCTTAAAAAAACGACAACACCACACCCCATCATACCATTTTAGAGCTAAAAAATATTGTGAAGAAATTGTGAAGAAAAGTAAAAATTCAACAAATAGCAATATATATAAATTGTCAGCATAGCAATAGAAGACACCAGCATTTCTTATTTGCTCACATCCTTGAAGCACTTTATCATTTCCATAGCAAACATGTCTCAGATTCATGTTGCGAGGTTCTACCAAGATTTACCAGCATGTCCTGCGCTTAAATCTCTGTAGGTAATGTTATGAATTCTCCAAAAACTATGACAGCCATCAGATTGCAGATACAAGCCTATCACTCTACCTTGCACTTTAGCCAAGAAAGCAACAGGCGTCTATGTGAAAGTGTTTTTATGGGATTGTTGCAGCTCGCGAGTGTATAAATCACTGTTTTGCCTAGCCGTGGTTTGCTTTGTGTGAAAGCCAATGAGAGTGTACATCTCTCTTATTCCATCTGGCAGAGGCGAAGCAAGATAGGTGAATATTGAGTTGTGGCTGGGCGTCAGGAATGGTACCGGTACGGCAGCTTTGTTCATAAATGTCTTTAACTCTTTGAACATTTTTCTATGGGGAAAACATTCACATTCCAGCCATCAGCATGCATTTATTTATTGGTTGTACAGATATTGAACTGCACATCTGGAAACCTGCTAACAGTCATGGTCTACTGTTTCAATACAAGATGCGGTTGTGGCGTCCAAGGGTTCTCTATAAAGCACAGCTGCATCCAAACCATAAATACCATTTGTCACTTATGGAACATGTAGCGTCCTGCACATAGAGAATCTCCAATCTTTAGTCATGCATTATAAGCTATGTATTGGCTGAAACTGTAAGAATAGGGTCACATTACCACATGTAGAACACAGATCTGTAATATATGTTATTCCAAGAATATTTTCATAATCTAATACACATATTTGTTTATGTACAGAGAACCACAGAGTATATGTAGAGGCAGATTTATAATGACCAGACAGGCAGAGAATTGGCAAAAGCGGCCCACATTTACTCAAAACATGGCAAACTACACTATGTACTATGTGCAGTCTGCCTCTGTAGTGTGTAGAAGGCACCAGATTCAGGATTTCTGCATGAATCTGGAGCTACCTGCACTGCCCCAACAGTTTGCACCACTTTTTTTGGTGCACCTTTAACATAGGGCATGTAACACATTTCTGTCAGTTACATAATAAATGTGGCGCATGGTCAGATTGAGCACCAGAACACCCATTTCAATGCAGAAATCTTTGTCCCATGTAGAATAATGCAGCTGTGCCTCAAAACTGTTGCATGCGACACAGATATGGTGCAGGCACTTCTTAAATATATGTGCAAGCAATTTCCACCTAAAAGAATGTGCAAAGTCCGCCAGATGACGGGCGCAAGGCCCTTAGTATATGTGAACCAGTGGCTCCGGCAGTGCAATCTTTGTTTCTAATACTTCTAATAAAGTCCTCCATACATTTCCCTTCTTTTATATACACAGTTCCAATACGGAAATGCATATGATAAATAATATAATAAAGAATAATACAATTTCAGATTGTTGTCTTACTCCACATTCATGTACTGCTCAACACAATTTTTTTTCGGTCATCCAAAATCAGTTAAGAAAAACAGCAAATGGATGTTATTCACTGTTGTGTGCATCTGTCCTTAGTCTTTCCTTTTATCCATACTTTTTTTTAAAAACCATGTTCTCTATATTTAGTGTTTTAACTTACAGCATCAGGTAGCACCCTACTTGTCTAATTATTTTACAATTTTTGTGTGTTATTTTTTTCCTAAAAAAGGAAGGGATCCGTACATTAATGCATTTACATTGTTCTTTCAAAAAATGTACATTACGCCAGCTTAGGCTTCCTATTCATTGCAGACTCCATAAAAGGTCTCTATATTATGCATGCTCTTTTCTTGAATTCTTAAAAAAAATCTAAAAAATTCTAAAAAAAGTTCTAAAAACATAAAAACAAAAATAATTTTATGGCAGATAGAGTAGGAGTTGAGGCAATTCCCATATAATATAGGAAATCTTAATTATTTTATAGACAGTGCTAATGTACAAGTCATTAAAATGTGGTCATGCACTCTTGCTTTTCTGTGGGATCTCTGCATATTTTCACCGCCCCTACCCCCTGCTCTGAGTAAGAGATGTATCAGGCTTCTAGTTGAATGCTACAGCTTATATGCTTATAGCGCAGGGATGCGGAGCAGTACAATGCAGGGTTCTCACAGCCCAGTAGTGTGAGGACACTCCCCCAGTACATCTACAATAATCCCCCAAGTACAGCTACCGTTCTGGAATATATATTACACACACTGTGCTATGGCTACACTGCTCTGCAAGGCTTCTACCTTACATTCTCTGCAGCTTTGTATGGTTGAAACTGTTGGTAGACTCCCTTTAAATAGGCATCTATTCTCTTGCATTCAGCTCAGTAATGGATGTAATTATGTATATAGTATTCATTAGCCACAAGGATCATATTGTATATTGGATGAATAAGGAAAGTAGGCTTTTTAGATTGATTCTATTCCTGGGGATGTAATTTTAGACTGTTTACATTGCTACTTTGGGTTAAACTATAAGACATTTAAGCTGAGCGCAGTAAAACAAACACACTTGTTATAAAGTATCATATTTTTTTTTAGTAAATATGCCAATTTAAAATGAAATTTGGTATCCTCCTGTGCTGTTGTAGAAAACATCTGGGTATAATTTCACTGATGTAGGATGATCTTAAGAAAGTGGTAACTTACAAACAAATTGATTGAAAATGTGAAGTAAGGACACTAATGAGAGGCTTTGTAAGCGGGGCGGCTGCATCATCTGTCCTGTCTGCTGTCTCATTGTCATCTGTGGTTCAGCCATGCTCTCAGTAGAATATTGGCTGGAAAACACACACAAATCACCTCCAGCGGGACATGGTCGTGCTTGTATCTTTTTGCTGTTCTTTTGGGAGACTCATTTAATGCAGTTACTGGCAAACAATTCAAAAGACAGGAAAACCTCCTGATGAAGGTGTGAAAGTACTTCACTTATTACGTGTAAAATAACAGCTCGCCCTGAACTGCTCCCAGAAGAGCCTATTGTGGGAAATTGTTAGGAAGAAAGAAGTAAAATATTACTACATACATGACATTTTATTGCTTAGCCATATATATGTCTATCTGTAGCAACTATTGGGCAGATTTATCAAAATTGTATCCAAATAAAACACTGCTAGACTTGATAGTCTAATGATGCACCAGATTTATCAAACTGTCTGATGCTGGATGATAAATTCCGTATAATTCAAGACCGCCCAGTCATACTTTTCACCTATTTGTTAGCTTCGTTTAAGCCAGAAAAACTGCACCACTATTCTAACACATTAGCATCATTTTAGGCACACTGACTGTTCCCTATCTCTATTTATCTTGAAATTTTTTTGTATCTACATATTAAATTTAGTCCGATTTCCATAATATTGTCATGTAATGCTTAGTAAGCATATGGGTTTTTTGGCTGGTCATTGAAAGAATTAGAATTGCTAGAATTACCCCTTTCCTATAACTGAGTTTAGGGTCAAGGTACAGCACACAGGGGGCCACAGGCTTAGCTGGGCTGATATTTGACGCACTGGATAAAGTGAGAATGGCAAACAATGAGAGTGAAACAAGGGGCTATGTACTGCCCATGGTCGGCACTACTCCTATTCCTGCATCAATTATTTCTGTGGGGAATTAGGACCAGAGAACCCTGATAAATTACAGCTTTTGTCACAATGGTTCTCAGTGTAATAAAATGAAAGTAAGAGTCCAATAGAAAAAAAACTGAGTAAGTGGCGCTCCCCATCCAGAAGTCTTCTTTATTATGTGTCCGTTTGTATCCACTCTGCACCATATATGTGAATAATAAAGACAATTTCTGGATGGTGAGTGCCACTTACTCTGTTTTTTTCATTTAGAGTAAGAATGGGCTTAATGTGAGAAACTACAAGTAATAGCAAAATAGGTGGCACAATAAGCCATGTAAATCAATTCCTAGAACAGTAAAGAACCTGAACCTGGTAGTCCGATATTGAGCATTAGAGGCCAAATTGTATTAGGATACAGCACGCTTGAGAATCCAAAAGATAATCAAAGAAGTCAGACAACAATTGTCAAGTTCAGTGAAAGGATAAGTAGCAATCAACAAATAGTAGAAATGCCTATAAGTAACATAGTGGCAAGTATGGGGCATGTGTCACGTAGGTTCCTGTCTATGTAGATGTGAGTTAGAAGATGTGGTGCTGGTATCTAGAAACATGGGGATGTATATTTAACCAGGTCACTGGTTTTCCTGACTACTTTTACAGTTGAAATGGAAAACTGTACTAAAAAACAGAAAAGATATATTCTTATTTATATAAATTCCTGCTATGTGAACAAAATAAGTCCCTCTACGGTAGTATCAACCATTACTAAAGCAAAAATATATTACCTTCCATAATAGAGTGACAGTAGAGGTAGCTTGTCTTGACCTAAGAAGTATACAGTATATTTACCAGTCTGAAAAATGCAGTCACCTGCTGCCTTCCCCCGCTAGGGTGCCAGAATTTTCATGAAGTGCCAAGATAGTACATTTGCTAAAAAATCCTCCTACAAAAAGAATGAGATTCCCTTTGTAGAAAAGCATTGTGCTGTCCTTGGCAATGTGTTTTTATCCCTCGTGAGATCTAACCTGGTATAAGCAATAACCGTTCTCACAGTTCACACTTGACTTCTTCATAAATATTGCATTGTGGGTACACAATAATCAGTGCCAGTTAAACTCCAGAATTTCTAGACGTCTCGGCTTAACCACAACCAGCTTATTATTGCAGCAAAATGTTTTTTGTCTATGAAGTCAGAGCGGGGATATATCTGGATTATAAGGATTGTTGGGAGTGGATGCCTCAATTGTGCGCTGCATCTGTTTCCCATGAGAGAATAGCTAATGTCATTACAATGATGCACAGCAGCTCAGTAACATGGAAACAGTACATTTCTAAGTTTTATTTTAGTGTTTGCCTGCTTATTTTTCTGCATTATTATTAGACATTATTATTAAGTTCCATTTTAGCAATGAAAAATAAATTAGGAGCCCAGTTTAAGAGGTTTTCTGAAATTAGGGTATCAATGGAGAGCCTTCAGATCAGCTGTTTAAAACTGCATTACCACTACGTTTTAGCTACCATGTAGATGAAGTACATATAGTACTTGGCTTCTAAGAAGGGGTGCAACCACTGACTTAAGATTCATGGCTAATTAATATATTTTTCTAAATGTTTTAGCCATAATATATCTATAGCCTTAGTTTAGCTCTTCTTCAGGAGGATAATGAAGAACCCATATACTTATCCACACTTAACTAATCTTCAGTTTGGGTAAGCTTTTTCTTTATGCTTAGTTATCACGGAATCATGTTGCATTTTGAAAAGACTCCTAGCACAACTAGACATATCCAACCAAGATGACTTGTCAGGAAAGGCACGTATTTATATAAATTAAAGAGGAAGGTGGTATTGGGACTGGTCTGCCCTACAAAGAGTCCATAAAGCACATAGAATATTGTGCCACTTTACTAATAAAGGATACAGCAGACTTATAGTAACAAGTGGCTAGTATAGATGAAGAATTATCCCCGTCTGTGCCCTCATTGGTGATTAATAGCAGGGGAGGGGGGAATTTGAGGGGGGCAGAGATTGGGTGATTTGCCTCATACAGGAAACTAATGACTTTAAGGTTTCATTATCCAAGGGCACAAGAGTCTTTGTACTTTAAGGGCTAATGATAGAATGGATCATGGATTATGGACATATTGTACAAGGCATCCTTCTTTGAATGGGCACATTACACTATCCGTTCTGTATGTTGTATTTTTTGTTGCTTATGTATAACAACAGACAACACAGACATGCTCATAGACGGCGAGCCAGCTTTAGTCACCTAATTCTGAAAAGTGTCTTAATCAGCTTACATCATTAAGTAAATTGTCAGACATGCTAGTGATTAAGGCATCAAAATATTAATGAGCTTGGGTATGCCATCCTGTTGTATGTCACAGCCCCCCCCCAAAAAAAGTCTCAGAGCAGGCGTCTTCCCCAATACATTTATTACACTATCTCCCTATTTACTAAAATGTACCATTTTCCTGATGTGGATGTTTTGGAACATTCAAAAGATACATTTAAGAAGTATTATAATTTATGAACTCCGTACGTAACTTTATCCATGTAATTTTTGTCATATTGTATTACTAAGTGTAGATGGCCATTGTGGCTGGAGACAGTCATTATGACTAATTACGACCCCTGATGGCTAATTACTACATCGGCTTCAAGTCACATCTGATGAGCACATAATAAAGACATAATTATTGTTGCTGGATATTTTTGGAATATGATACAACATAATAGCGGCATCTCTATAATCTAATTACAATCACTTGCAATTAATTGTCTCTCTTTAACTCTTCTCATACTGCTTTAGAATTATGCTCATTGCGAGTTCCCATAATAAAGCCTTTTTATAGATAAAATTCATGAATATTTTTATACTTTCATGGAACGGGATAAAAATTATCATGTACACAATGTATACTGTCTTTACATGTCCAACTATTTGGTGTAAGGCATTGGATGTAGCGTTCTGCCATAGTATGGGGAAACAACTCTTTATTATTAAACAACTGTTATTTGACCATGACTATTCTGCATGACTATTTAGTTATTCGGTGTTACATTTTATATCTTTTCTCTTGTTATTAATATTTAATTGGTTTAATTATTTCGAAATGCATTGAATGATATTAACAGCTTAAAATAATACAACTTATAGGGTGTGTATGGAGACTCTAAAGCTCTATTCCTCATTGTGTAGATTATTATCAAGGGGAGCTTTACGAAAGACTTACTGGTGGTCCACTATTAAATGATTAAAAACCCAGTCCTCAGGAGTAAGTGCTATTGCAGTAAAATCCGGGATTCTGGGAAATGAGCCTGACCAAGAAAAACAGAATCTTTCACCGCAAATATGATATTGGTATTAAGCTTAGACTACATAGTAAGAATGTTACTGACTTACTTTCTGCTAAGTCCGGTGACTTCACTTGAAAATTATTCCTGTGCAAAGACATCATATAGCATAGGCTTTGTATGTTAGGAAGATGTAAGATAAACGTGGCAGGTACCTTTTCAGAACAGACAAGTAGAGAAAACTGAATTACAGCAAATTTCACCAAATTTACCAAAACTCTGCATGAGCTGTGATAGTTATCTCTCTATACATGTTAGACACTGTTCTTTTCCTTGTGACTTTTTTGGCTGGATTATGTTACACCAATGTTCTGCTACAAGAAATGGCTTAGAAATATATAAATTAGGCACATTTCACATTTCTACAAAGCACACAGTTTTAAGCTAATACTAGATCCAATTTGTGCACATTCTAGCACTTTTTTTTATAAATATGTCTTGTTATGTGAAGAACTAAAAAATATGCTCCTATTCCTTTTAAAACCATAAAAAAAACTATTTTCACAGTGACAATATTAATTTCCCAAGCAAGAAATTATTATCATAGCCACATATGGAGAGCCTTCCGAGTACGGTGCAAAGTAAACATCACATGACTGAACTGCTATGGAGGTGCTCTATTCACTAGAAAGTTCCAACTTCAATGTATACAAGGAGACAAATTCTCCTTGTATACAGTGATATATTAATTTGCCAATTAAGGTTGTATCTATCAATCTTTTGTGTATAGGTACAGTATATAGATGGAAAGAAAGAGGACTATATATATATATACATATATATATATATATATATATATATATATATATATATATATATATACAAAAAGAAAGTCCAAGCAGCACAAACCTTCAGAGAAAAAGAAAATTGGGTGCAGGCAACCCAGGACCGGGCCTCAGGTCCTCCAGTAATAGTATAAAGAAAGCGGGCAGCACTCCGTTGTAGATAAAAGTAAAAAAGTGTCTTTATTCCATAGTGAGCAACTGTGACAGCGACGTTTCGGCTCTGCAAGAGCCTTTCTCAAGCCATTCAAACAGTGAAATGGTGGCCATATTTAAATACAACAGGTGATCACATGACAAATTGGGATACTCCCACCATTTTTGTATAACTGTGATATAATGCTTATTACATAGTCAAATTACATATCGTGAACATTAAACATAGTGCACAATGTAAAATACATGTATATGTATGTGATAGACGTTAAAATTGTGTTATATATAACAAACAGCTTTATTAGTGACACAGATTAGTCCAGCCATTGGTCTTGTCTGTGTAAAGGTGCTCAAGTGCTTCTGTGTTGACAGCAATGCTTCCCAGCTGTTTCCACGTGTCGACCTTCCCTGATCAGCAACAATGTTCTCCGATACATATAAAAAAATTTTTTTGAAAAAAAATTTTTTTGAAAAAATTTTTTTGAAAAAAGAAAAAAAATTTTTTTTAAAAAAAGGAAGAAAAAAAAATTTTTTTTGAAAAAAGGAAGAAAAAAGGAAGAAAAATGCTCCATGGAACGCAAGCTGAGCGCCAAAATGTGCGCATAAAAAATATGTCGCACGGTGGGACACACACTATGCGCCTGGTTCTGCGCATGTGTATTATGCCCCAGCAAGAGCGTCTGGTGCTATGGAAACCAAAAAATGAAAAATTATCAGATACAACATAGATAATTCTGGAATGCAATATTCATGCAATTTACATAAAGGAAAAGTCCACGATGTGTCAGCCATAAATCAGGACCAATTGGCTGTGATAACAACCATGTTGGATGCACGTTGATATTGATTCACCAACGATTGTATAACTCGCAAATATAAGGGACGACCTTGCTGAATATACCCCTAATAATAAACGGGGCAGACGGCATCATCAATCCCCTAAGTTTTTGACTGTACTTGTATAAAAGACAGTGTGGTCCCTGGCTAGACACACCAACCGTAACCTATGAAAGAACAACAATATACAAAATATAGGGAAATGGATGGAAATACGTTTACCATAGCACTTGACAATTGCATGAACGGCGCATCGATTTGCGCTCTTGAAGCACCAAATGACAAAAGAATATTTTAGGAGTTGTGTAGGGAGGCTTCCACGAGGAGACATCTGGGATAGGCTCATATTCTAAAAGAAGAAAAAAAAGAGACATATAATGTCAAAATTGTTATATCACAGAAAGTTACTCATTGCTACTCTGATGATGGACTATAGAAAAGGAACTACAGCTGGATCAACAGGATCATAGGGACCAAAGTTTAAAATCCACATTGAGACCCTGTGGTCTCAGTGTGTCAAGGGTATAGATCCAATGTAACTCACGCTTTTTTAGAATAGCTACTCTATCACCACCACGTCTAGGAAGTGGCACGTGATCAATGAGACGGAAACTGAGATGTTTCTCTAGATGTCCAGCTTCTGAAAAGTGTTTCGGTACCGGGAGATCTTTGCGGTTGGATCGTATCGTGTATCTGTGTTGGTTGAGGCGCGTCTTAAATTCAAGTGTCGTTTCTCCCACATATAATAGCCCACATGGGCAACTTAAAATATAGATCACAAAAGAGCTATCACATGTCAGGTAATGTTTAATGTCATAACGTTTGCCTTTATGTTCGAAAAAGGAACCTTTAGTCATATATTTGCAATTGATACACTTGCAACATGGAAAACAACCCTTCTTAAGTTTGCCCAGTATGCCTGGTTGTATGCTGCTTCTGCGTGGACCAATGTCTGCTCTAACTATTCTATCCTTGACCTTTTGAGCATTCCTGTAGGACATTAATGGTGGAACTTGGAATTCAGGCGCAATTTTATTGCAACCTGTTAGTTTAGACCAATGTTTATTGATTATTCTAGCGATGTTATGGCTCTGGGTATTATAGGTGGTAACAAAAGGTATTCTATCTTGTCGTTTTTGTGTGCTATTTGTAGAAAGTAGCTCCCCCCTATTCTTGGTGTTTGCTTTATGTAGGTTCATCTCAATGATGTGCTTAGGGTAACCTCGTTTCCTAAATTTGTCAGTCATTGTCTGTAAGTTTGTCTGAAGTTTTTGTGGTTCACTGGTAATTCTTATTACTCTTAACAATTGACTATAGGGCAACGAGTTGATAGTTTTGCGGGGATGGCTACTCTCGTAGCGGACCAGAGTATTCCTGTCCGTTGGCTTCGTGAATATATCAGTCTCGAGTGTGTTGTTACTGATGGATACTGTGACATCCAAGAACTGTAGTTGCGTTTCAGAGGAAACTACCGTGAATTTAATTGACTCATCAATGGTGTTCACAAAATCATGAAACAATTCTAGTTGTTGTTTAGTGCCTGTCCACAGGAGGAAGACGTCGTCTATGTACCTCCACCACCTTAGGCAAAACCGAAAAAGTGGGGAGGCATAAACGACATCTTCCTCCAGTACCCTCATTACAATGTTTGCATAGGTTGGTGCCATGTTGGCACCCATGGCAACCCCCATGCGTTGTACAAAGAAATCATCTCCAAAGAGAAAATAATTGTTCGTAAGGACAAATTCCAACAATCTGAGAACAAAATCTTGCGCGTTAGGGGTAAACATCTTAGTCTTCAATAATTTGTCAACTGCATTCAAACCTCTCTGATGATCAATAGAAGTATATAGAGATACCACATCAAAGGAAACAAGTAGGATGTTATCAAAAGAAGTAATATCAACATTATTCAGCTTATTGATAAAGTCAGTGGTGTCTCGTATGAATGAAGCGCCTGAGGTTGATAGGTCATTGAGTGCCCTGTCCAAAAAAGTTGCAACATTAGAGAAAATAGAATTGGTGCCGGAGACAATTGGTCTACCCGGTGGATGTAGTAGATCTTTATGAATTTTTGGTAATGTATATAACACCGGTGTGACAGGGTTTTCAATAAGCAGAAATCTATGCATATCATCATCAATAATCTGATGTGCTAATGCTTCATCTAAAATGGATCTGAGTTTCCTTATGAGAGAGAATTTGGGATCACATGAAATTTTTTGGTATACTTTGGAGTCAGCCAGTTGTCGGTTGATCTCCGCTACATACGAGCTGGTATCCATGACGACGACAGCACCGCCCTTATCAGCCGATTTGACGGTGATGTCGCCGTCACGGGCCAGCTCACACATAGCAGAGACCTCACCACTGGTTAAATATATATATATATATAGCTTGTTTTTTGTTCATTCTCACCATATTGTATGACATGTGAAAACTCCATTTTTAGCTATGGACTGGCATAGATTCATATGTTAAGAGGCTTCTCAGTCACAGGCACATCCATACTGTGTTTCTAAATTGCGATAAAATGACAGCATGAGATAGTTTTGCATGTACAGACCTTGAGGTCTTCAGAGTATTTCACGCTGTCTGGTAGAAGACAACATTGGAAGCTAGCAGGGTAGAATTCAGATCCCAATATACTACTTTAGATTACTTTAATACAGTATATATTACAAGATTCTGACTTCTTCTTTTCGTAGACATAAGCTAATGATCTGACATACAGTAAGTGATACAGTACAATATTTTGTTGCATGGACAGGATATATTTTGTAAACCTTCCCTGACTTAATTTCCTCCAGTATATAATGTATAATTCCTGCCACTTATGATGTTTGTTAGTAGCCCTTCTGTCAAATGGTCCATTCGGAAACAGAGACTGTAAAAAAGAAATTCCAAGCCCATTGACAGCCCAAAAACTGGACAATTTATAGGATTGAGGGCTGCAGTTCTTACCATTATGTGGCTTTGTACTAACTGGGTGCCTGGATGCAGACCTCTCCTTTACTATTCAGTGATGAGGAATATGACAGTGCTGTATAAACAGCGACAAGTAAAAATAGGAATACTAGCTCCATTCCAAAATAAGCTTTAAGAAATGTGCGACTGTGTGAAACAAACTGCGAAGGGAAATTGTCCAGGAAAAGTTGATTTTTAAGACATGGTGATAGAAATGTTAATTAATAGTGGAAAAAAGTAAAGTTTATTACCTGGGCGAGGTGTCAGCCTGGACATTCCACTCCTCCGACCGTAATTGTTGAAATCAGGAAGTAATTCCAAGGCTCTTTTTCCTCCTAAACTTTATTAGTGTTGACAAATGTTAAATTACCAATGGTTGTTTTATATGTAGTTTTTAAAGCAAAACACTCAGCAACTTTTTAGATCTCAAGAACACTTCTTGTCATTTCCAGTAGAGCATGGTGTGAAATGAGTCAGACTACTAGGTCTTACATTACTCTGAATGTGCTAATTGGACCCTTACATTTTACAGTATACTGTTTGTTGGATGTGTCTTATGACTAGTGACTTAATAGTCATATACTGGAATGACTGTGTACTGGACACTACAGCTTAGTATATGTTACAATGCTAATATGTTCAGTTATATAGACTATCATGATATGTATTACATTTCCTCTTATCTGTGAATGTTCAATAAAATAATTTGGTTGGGGTTAAAATCATAAAATACAGTTTCAACTTACATACAAATTCAACTTAAGAACAACCTATAGAATCTATCTTGTACGTAACCCGGGGACTGCCTGTACCTCTTATTGTAAGCTTGTGTAACATCAGTACTGCCATGTTCTTTAATACTTTCCAAATCTACCAATTTGTTTTTACAAAATTTGCTCTAGGGAGCTGAAAAGAAATGTCATTTTAATAACATCCTATACTTACCCCTGGATTATAGTATGTGCATAAAATTATTGGGGCAGAAATGCTGAAAAATAATAGTAGGCGTACTGATGTTGCACAAGCTTACAATAAGAGGTACAGGCAGTCCCCAGGTTACGTCCAAATAGGTTCTGTAGGTTTGTTCTTAAGTTGAATTTCTATGTAAGTCGGAAGTGTATATTGTATAATTGTAACCTCAGCCAAATTTTTTTTTGAAAATTGATATTTAAAACTTTTGGATTGTCATAAAAACCAGGATTAACAATAAATCTTAATTGCAGACACCCGTGATAACTCTTAGAGCTCATCATTGTAGCCTGGGACTAAAGTACAGTAAATTACCAACATGCAGAGATACGTTTGTAACTAGGGGTCGTCTGTAAGTCGGGGACCGCCTGTACACTGTACAGTACATAGGCAAATCAGTTTAGGGAGATGTACAGCAATGTGTTCAGTTTTTTTTCCATTCAGCATTGCTAATTATCCCTTATACCGCCAGCTTGTATGCACACCAGTAATAGAGACACTTATGTCTAAGACAGCGTGGGGTATGAAAACAGCTGCTACAAGCCACAAAAAGGCATATGTTTTCCTTTAATTATATTAGTATTTATTGGTGTTACAAACATTTCTTTAGTAGTCTTTATATTCCTATGCTTGAATTAGGGATAGGTCTTAATAAACCTTAATTGATTGTGCCAAAATTAATATATGTGCATTTTGTTATTTAGTTATTCGCCTACTCAAAAATAAGAATACATGTCTGCATTCAGTGAAATATAACAAGAAATAGATGGAATATATAAAATAGTATATATACAGGCGGTCCCCTTCTTTAGGATACCCGAATTACAGACAACCGCTAGTTACACACGGACCCCTATGCCCCTTTCGAACTCTGGTGGAGCTCTCTGGATACATTACTTTACTTCCAGGCTCCAATGATCAGCTGTAAGGTGTCTGTAATGAAGTTTTATTGATAATCCTTGGTCCCATTCAAGCAAAAAATCCAATTGTCACTGCAACAAAAAAAAAATTATCTGGGTCTACAATTATGAAATATACAGTTCCAACTTACATACAAATTTAACTTAAGTACAAACCCTATCTTGTACATAACCTGGGGCCTGTATATATAAATATGAAACACTAAGTAAAAAACCTAATATCAGGGTAAATAGGTCAAATTCTGGACTTTGGGGACCTAAATGGGTGGTAAGTATTATAATTTTAATAAATTATCATAATCATGGCCTATAAATGAAAAATAATCTAATATTGCTTTTCATCACTTTTTTATTGATTTTTTGTTACTTTTTCTTGTAATCTTCTTACAGGATCCCCTGCCCTCACTGGAACAGGAACAATTATGGTCAATGTAGATGATGTCAATGACAACAAGCCTGCATTTGCCTTAAATCAGCATTTTATAAGCATTCCAGAAGATGCCCCCACTGGCACAGATGTCCTTCTGGTCAGTTGTTCTGATCCTGATGCGGGCCTGAATGGTGTTGTTCGGTAAGCTGTGTCATATGATTACATTTCCTCTGGCCTCATTCGTTACAAGTTGTACTTTTCAACCCCCTACTGAAAACCACCTCCTGTTGTCAACACCACTAGGCTTCATGTGACAAATCATAATTTAACGTATTTGCCGCCAGTATATTTTCCGAGGCGAGTAATGAGGATGTTAAGTTATATTGACATGCCAAGTGCTACCTACTGAGCGCTCAAGGAAGTCTAAACAATCTTAGGATCTAGCAACTAAGTATTCTGTGCTTGCAGGAGTTTCTGTGTAGAGAACTGGCTTCAGAACTGATGGCTACTCTGGTTAGAAACTGTAGGTATTGTTCCTTATTATAAAGACAACCACTGAACTTTACTGATATACCACGACCCTGTTCCCACAGACAAAAAGTGAATTAAAACCATAGCTCTTTTGATCACAATGTAATTTGTTTGGGGCCTATATTTAGTATTTAATGTTTCATAAAGAAGGTTATTTATTTTGGATGCAGATCATTAAGAGCGAGGATTTAGCGCTGATAGTTGTAATATTAAAGTCATTTACAATGATCACAGAGGTTTATCCGGCGCAGACACGTCGTTAATAGAACATTAAATCTTCAGCTTGGCTTAGTCTTCATTAGCCAAATATCTACATTTTAATGAGTTTCTTCAGACTGCCTCATTTTATTGTTGTATCTAGGGGATACTGCACAGCAGCTAGTGATAGAGTCCATAATCTTCTGACTTAAAGCAACATTTATTGAGTTCAATAAAAAAACGAATAAGTTAATATGCGTTTTTCTTACAGCTACAGTCTGGTTGGAGGGAATTCTCAGTTTACAATTAATCCGTCTACTGGTCAGATCATCAGCAGCTCATTGTTAGACAGAGAGGTGAAGGACAACTATACACTTCGTATTGTGGCTACGGATGGTGGTTCTCCGAGCTTGTCCAGTTCAACCAGTGTAACAGTGAATGTCCTGGATGTAAATGATAACCCTCCAAGATTTTTACATCACCCCTATGTAACTCACATACCATCTCCTGCAGCATCAGGTAAGGATACTCCAATATTTCTCCATGTAAAACAGAACTACATATACTGTACATCACTACATATAGGATTCAGAAATAGTAAAAAATACACAGTCTGCTCACCGAGTGTTGCATGTGGATGTCTCCTCCGTGCTGAAGATCCACTCTTGGACCGGGAGAACTTGCTATATGCTGTTTTGTAGGCTTGGACCCAGCTACAGGAATATCGACATCAATGCTTAGAGATTAAAAACTCCATGTCTTTATTGACGCACCTTGGTCACGAATAAAAAGAAACTTATTCCAGTGTAACAGTTTAAGATAAGTACATCAGCGACGCGTTTCAAACGCACTATGCGTCCTTCCTCATGGCTGTATGATATGATATCGCTGATGTACTTATCTTAAACTGTTACACTGGAATAAGTTTCTTTTTATTCGTGACCAAGGTCCGTCAATAAAGACATGGAGTTTTTAATCTCTAAGCATTGATGTCGATATTCCTGTAGCTGGGTCCAAGCCTACAAAACAGCATATAGGATTCAGAAATCCCCCACCTAATTCTAGGAGTAAATTCAGAAAGCCAAGCTCTATGATTCTGCTTGGTATGATCTAAACTCTGTTTGCTGCCTTTGCTATTCTTTTTTTTTTACATAAAGGAAATCACTAATAAAATGGTTAAACACTTGAACCATAGAGTTGATATTTCTGAATACCCAAATATGTGAGGACATTTTTTTCATAATATTTTAGAGATTAGCATTTTTATTATTATTGTTATTACTATTACAAAGGGGGAGATTTATCAAGCACATGGTGCACCAACGCTTGATGTCCTACCTGCCCCTTTGGTCCTACTGGATATAAGAGGCTCTGGTCTGTCTTGTATAGAATTGTGCTTTAACCATGCTCCAGGGTCAGATGCAGGCTACAGGGCGTTCCCAGCCTCCCATTGGCCTATTCCATGACTCATGGCATGGCACACTCCAAGCCCACTTGGCACTGAGTTGGTCTAAAGGAATATATAGTTTCAATTCCTGGCTGTTCCTGAACTAGTCTTGTAAGCGAGTACTATCCTTACAAAAATTCCCTCCTATGTATTTTGCATATGGCCATGGCTGTGCTTGATACACCAACCCAGTCCCTTTTCAGGCTCAGCTTTAGTGAACATCAGGTCTTGCAAAATTTTTTGAAAGTAGACCATAGTTGATCCTATATAAGTGGTCTACTCTGTGGATTATCAATATCAATATAATTTCCTGAAACCCACTTAAAATACAGATGTTTTGTATGGTATATGTTTTTTTTTTTTAATATTGTTTCTTTTTGTTTTTAGATTCATTTGTGTTTGCTGTGACTGTGACTGATGAAGACATTGGAACAAATTCAGAGCTTCATTTCTCTTTGAAAGGCCGTCATGCAGACAAGTTTCACATTGACCCACTACGTGGTGCTATAAAGACTGCAGAGCCAATAGAGGGATCTTCAGAGATAACATTTTCTGTCCACGTAAAGGATGGTGGTGTTAGTTATAAATCAGATTCAACCACTGTGACGGTCAGGTTTGCTAACAGAGCTGACTTTCCACAAATTAGAGCTGACCAAACTACATTTGTGTTTTCGGAGAACCAAGAAGTAGGAACATTGGTGACCACAGTCTATGGCTCATCAACAAGAGGTGGAAGTTTATCTTTTTACATTGCTAGTGGTAACTTTGGCAACACGTTCCATATTGATGAATTAAATGGACAGCTTTATATTAAAAACCCATTAGATTTTGAGACCATTTCGAAGTATGTCCTGTGGATTGAGGCTAGAGATATGGGGTTTCCACCATTCTCCTCTTATCAGAAGATAGAAGTCAATATCTTAGATGTCAATGACAATGTGCCTCAGTTTAGGCAAGATCCTTTCATTGCAGAAATAACGGAGAACCTTTCACCACGCAGAATCCTTACAGTTTATGCTAAGGATAAGGATAGTGGATCAAATGGGCAACTGGACTATACTATTGTTGATGGGAACAAAGATAACTTCTTTAGTATAAACAGAGTTAGCGGTGAAATAAGAAGTACAAGATTACTGGACCGAGAAAAGGTTTCTCAGCATATCTTATCCATCAAAGCATCTGATAAAGGGACACCTCCGCAAAGCTCAATAGTCAAAGTGGTTATCAATGTTTTAGATGATAATGACAATGCACCAAGATTTTCTCAGATATTCAGTGCCTCAGTTCCAGAAAATGCTGCTTTAGGCTATGTTGTTACACAAGTTACAACCTCAGATGAGGACGCTGGAGCAAACGCAATTAGTAGATACACAATTGCAGACACTAGTCTTCCTTTCCATATAAATCCCAATACTGGGGTGATAACTGTAAGCAGACCTATCAACAGAGAAGACACAGATCGCTACATTGTTCGAGTTTCTGCCCATGATTCTGGTTGGACTGTAAGCACCGATGTTACAATATTTGTGACTGATGTGAATGATAATTCTCCACGATTCAGTAAGCCATCCTACTACTTAAACTTTCCAGAAACAACAGAGCCTGGAATTAAGATTACCCAAGTTTTAGCATCCGACCCTGACGAAGGCCTCAATGGTCAAGTTTATTACTTCATGAAATCTCAATCTGAATTTTTTAGAATCAATTCTACAACAGGAGAGATATTTAATAAGCAGCATTTAAAGTATCAGAACCCTAGTGCCTCAGGAAATATTAATATCAACCGACACAGCTTTATAGTCAGTGCCTCTGACAGAGGTAGCCCTCCGCTCATGAGTGAAACTACTCTATCAATTAACATTGTTGACAGCAATGACAATGCCCCGAAATTTCTACAAAGCAAATATTTTACTCCTGTAGCCAAGAATGCAAAAATTGGCACAAAACTAATTAAAGTTACAGCTGTTGATGAAAAAGACTTTGGACTGAATTCTCAAGTGGAATATTCAATGTCAACTGAGAACTCTGGTGGAAAGTTTCATATGAACAAAGACTCTGGGTGGATTACTGTGGTGTCTTCTTTAACAATGGATTTACATAAACATTTTCTGATTAAAGTTACAGCAAAAGACAAAGGTAATCCACCACTATCATCTCAAGTAATGGTTAACATTACTGTCACTGAGGAAAATTATCACACACCAGAATTCTCTCAAAGCCATATAAGTATAACTGTCCCGGAAAGCTTTACGGTGGGAGCAGTTATCAGGACTGTATCAGCAAGGGACAGGGATACTTCTATGAATGGAGTGATCACATATAACATAACGGCAGGAAATGAAGTTGGTCTCTTTGCTATAAACACTTCCACAGGTGCATTATCATTGTCCAAAAATCTTGACTATGAAACGTGCCAAAAACATGACCTAACCATCAGTGCTGTAGATGGAGGATGGGTTGCTAAAACAGGTTACTGTGTTGTAACAGTACATATTAAAGATGTCAATGACAATCCCCCTGTTTTTCAGTCTGAGGACTATATGCCTAGTGTCATGGAAAATGCACCAAGTGGCACAACAGTTATACGCTTGAACGCAACAGATGTAGATTCTTCACCAAATGCAGTTACAGCCTATTCCATACAGTCTTCAGACAGTGACCTATTTGTTATTGACCCAAACACAGGTGTGATCACTACTCAAGGTTTCCTTGATTATGAAACAAAGCAGTCTTACCACCTCACTGTGAAAGCATTCAATGTTCCCGATGAGGAACGCTGCAGTTTTGTGTCTGTGACAGTCCAGCTTCAGGGGGCAAATGAATATGTTCCTCGTTTTGTATCAAAAATGTATTATTTTGAGGTTTCTGAGGCTGCTCCCAAAGGCACTGTCATTGGAGAAGTTTTTGCAAGTGACCGTGATTTAGGAGTTGATGGGGAGGTCTACTATTTGATTTTTGGCAGTAGCAGGAAAAAGGGCTTCCAGATTGAGAGAAAGACTGGAAAGTTGTATGTTTCTGGTCTTCTAGACCGGGAAAAGGAAGAAAGAATATCGCTTAAAGTTTTAGCAAAAAATATTGGAAGTATTCGTGGTGCAGATATAGATGAAGTTAATGTTAATATCACTGTACTTGATGCTAATGATCCTCCTGTTTTCAGCTTGAAATTTTACAATGTTCAGATCAGCGAAGGAGTACCACCCGGTACACATGTCACATTTGTTAGTGCCTTTGACTCCGACTCAGTTCCAAGTTGGAGTCGATTTTCTTATTTCATTGGTTCTGGAAATGATAAAGGTGCCTTTTCAATAAATCCACAGACAGGACAAGTTACCGTCACCACTGAATTAGACAGAGAAACCACACCTATCTACAACCTTACGGTGTTGGCTATTGACTCAGGAACACCTTCTGCAACTGGAACTGCAACACTAATTGTATCGCTAGAAGACATCAATGACAATGGTCCTGCTTTATCTACTACAGAAGGAGAAGTCAAGGAAAATCACAGAGCAGGATCTCATGTGATGACATTGCAGTCAACAGATTTGGACCTTCCACCAAATCAAGGTCCATTTAATTATTATCTCCTTAGCACTGGACCTGCTACTAGTTATTTTAGCCTCAGCCCTGGCGGGGTGCTTACTACAACTAGAGAGATTGACAGAGAACAAATTTGTGAGTTTTTCTTATCTGTTGTGACAAGAGATTCTGGCTTTCCTCAAATGTCTTCCACTGGGACTGTACATGTCAACGTAATTGACCAAAATGACAACCCATCTGAATCAAGGACAGTAGAGATTTTTGTTCAGTATTATGGAAATGTCTTTCCTGGTGGCTCTTTGGGGAGTGTCAAACCTCAAGATCCTGATGTTTTGGATAGCTTTCAATGTACTTTTACGTCAGCAGTTACAAGTCTTTTCAGTATTCCAGCAGACACTTGTGACCTCCATTCTCAGTCGAGGTCCACTGATGGGACATTTGATCTTATGGTCCATAGTAATGATGGTTTACACAGTGCAGTCACGAACAATGTCAGAGTTTTCTTTACTGGATTCAGTAATGCTACCATTGATAACAGTATACTTCTAAGGCTAAATATACCAACTGTTAAAGACTTTTTAACTAACAATTACCTGCATTTCCTACGTATAGCTAGTTCCCAATTGACAGGACTCGGAACTGCCGTACAAGTTTGTGGAGTGTTTGAAAAGAATAACAGGACTTATGTCATGACTGCAGTGAAGAGAAGCAATAATCAATATGTTAATCCAAGTGGAGTAGGCACTTTCTTCGAGAGCATCAAAGAAGTATTATTCCGTCAAAGTGGAGTATGGATAGAATCAGTAGATCATGACTCTTGTGCACATAATCCTTGTAACAATGGTGGAAGCTGTATGAGAAGACTTGCTGTAAGTTCAGGAATTACAGTTTTGGAGAGTATCCCTGTTATAATAGTGGCAAATGAACCGCTACAAACATTCATATGCAAATGTCTGCCAGGATATGAAGGAAATTTATGCGAAACAGATATTGATGAATGTTTGCCACTTCCATGTCATAATGGTGGAACCTGCCACAACCTTGTTGGAGGGTTTTCCTGCAGTTGCCCAGATGGTTTTACAGGAATTGCCTGCGAGAGAGATATTAATGAGTGCCTTTCCAGTCCGTGCAAAAATGGTGGCATATGCCAGAACTTTCCTGGAGGCTTTAACTGTGTATGTAAAGCTGGCTCCACAGGTAAGACATTTTGTGTATGTTAAGACTTATTAGAATGCTAATCTATATCAATGTGTTTTAGTAGATATATGAGATGAACATTTTCTTATCTCTGTTTTCCGCTCCATTTGTGTGTAAGGCTTCTGTACCTTTGTTGGAGAGACTGGTTTTGGTTGGCCTTGGAACTGACTGTAAATCTTCTGATGGTCAAACAATTCCCTCTAGCTTATCTTGCATTGCAGACAGAGAGCACACCACACACATGCACTTCCTGGTTCAGCCACACTTCTAGCGGTGTGGAGAAGACACAGCAGCAGCTGTCCTACAAACATTATAAGCTCTGGATCCAAGGGGAGGGAATGACATAGCAGTGCTGACTGTGTTTTATTAATTAGGTGGCTCTGATCTGTCTAATCTGTCTTTCTCTACATCTCAGATACTAGTAGACTGTTCAAAAGCTAAATGAAAGTGTAGCTAAACCCTGTACCTTAATAATAGAAGGACATTTTCAGCACACAGTATCTCATAGCACAGAATAATCATGACGTGTCTGCTGTTATAGGAGCTGAAACAGCAATAAAACTGAGTAAAATCGCAAAATTTATCTTTATAGTGTAAGCATGACAACAAATTAAAATTTGAGAACTTTCTTTCATGGCCAAACCCCTTTAAGCCAATTGGCACTGTGTACAAATATGTGCTATACAGATGTCATATGTACTACATTTTGTAGGGTCTTAAAGCTTTATTAAAAGAGTTAAACAAACTGTTATTCTATGTTATGTTTACCGAGGGGTCCAAGGTGGGGAACATGGAACTCCAAAGACATAAGTCATACTTAACCCCCTTAGGCCTAGCACTAGTTATAATAAAGTGCATCAGCTTATGTTACAGTGCTGTTTTTATTCGAGACATTCAGGGTATATCACTACCACTCCCTGTTTGTACAATGATCACTTCATGCAGTGATTATTTTTAAGTGTGTTTTCGATATTATATCTAATACTACAGGTATTTAAACTTCTGTACTCTAGATGTATATCTGTCAAATATTCCTAAGCTATATTCAAATTAATTTAAATAAAAGTAGTGGCCAAATCTGCACCCCTGGAAGATTTGTTTACCTCTGGGTCCTAGGTTCCCTAAGTGATGAGCCAATTAAGAAATCCATGAGCTGCGAAGGCTAGAGTTACAACCTTGCATATAGCTCATGTTTATAGGGCATGCACTGCATGTAGTCTGTATTTATAAAGCATGTAATTGTAAACCATCATGACTAATAGAGTCAGACAGTCCTAGTCAGTTGTGAGTGAGCCAGAGGTCAGGCTGTCCTGGTACACTAAAGAACCAGAAATAACAATGAAAATATTAATATATAACGCTATTATCTATATGAGTATGTCAATGTAGATGGAATATTCTCTAATCACAACATGAATCTTTGCCGGAGATGTTCCACCACTTTTGGATGCTTTTAAGGTCTCAGTGGATACAAGTATTTGACAGATCAGAACCATATTGCTTCAGATATTCCCTGTCCAGTCCATGATTCAACTTGATGTCCTGTAAATTTCTTCACATGTGGAATTGCTATCAGTTTATAAATTGGACGTTAAAATGAAAGTCTGTAAAAACACCGGAGTAGAAAGACTTGTAGCGATCAAATTCCCGTGGTGACTGGCCACATATTTTATGCCTTATGTATTCAGAAATATGTGCCTTGATATTTTATAAATGTAGATAAAGTAGTGTGCATAGACTAGCTGTTGGATCCTGAATTGGTTAAGAAATCTACCATAAAAATAAAGCATGATAAACCAGGGACACTTACTCATAGATCCAGGCACTGTGACTGTGGTAATCTACTTATATTTGTTATCCATGGCCTCCTTCCTTCTAAAAACAACTTTTAAAATCATACTAATGATCCTGAAGGGACTCTGGTCATTACCAGAGCCCCTCATTGCTGCAGATTCACAGGTTGTTACAATGAGCAGCAGCAGGAAGTGCAGGGAGAGTGCAGGGAGAGTGAAGACCTTATCTGCCTGTGAGGCTACAGCACTGAGGGTATCTGGAGCCCTTATTAGAATACTTTAAACAGTTGGTTTTAGAAGTAAGGAGGCCATAGATAACAAATATAAGAAGATTTCCACAGTCACGGTGCCTGGATAAGGGCCCCTGGTTTATCATGCTTGATTTTGATGGTAGATTTCCTTTAAGGTCCACATAAACAGTAAACCTAGCTATACACATTACCAAAATACTCAAAGACCCAACAGCTATACCTTTTAACTAATAGTATTCGTGTTCAATGTGGAGACTAAAGTAATAGCCAATATCTTGATGAAACCCATCAGCTTCCTTTTCTCGCCCACAATTGACGCCAAATTTCCACCAGTTCCCCCAAAATCTGTGAGTTCAGAGGATATTCTTCAAGTGTATTTGCACAACTTAAGACTACATTGGGTCACTGACCTGGGACTAGTGACATTGCTTTAACCAGTGTCACCTACTATAGTCAGGTGATGAGCCTGTTAGGATTAAAATTTTTTGTAAACTTTATTGCATCATGAAATATCAGCCATCTTTTATCCCGATTGCCAAAATCTGCCGTAAATGAGAAGTTTTTTCTGTGTAAACGGGGCACTCAGTGCTAAACTTTGTCATTTGATAAACATGAATCCTTTTTTATGTTTTTATAATTTATCCTTACATTACAGTTGAATTAAAATGAACGGGCAATGCTGTTTTGTGTTTATTGCTGGTATTTGACTAGACTTTTTTTCTCTTTCAGGTAAACTGTGTGAATCTGCCATTAACTACTGTGAATGCAACCCATGTTTTAATGGGGGTTCTTGCCAAAGTGGCTTGGATGGATACTACTGCCACTGTCCTTTTGGTGAGTTTTCTTACTTTTTGCTAAGTGTTCAAATTTCTTAGGCTTCATAATATAGCATTGGGTGAGGTATTTGACTGAAAGTCATAATAACCAAAATTCTTTTTATACTTTGTGGTGCATTCATTTAGGCTTTGTTCACATGTGGCGCTTGCATTTAGTTTTGAAACACAATACTACAGTTGAGGAGAAGAAATTTGCCTAATTACATTGTTGTTAACATTTAACATTAATGCACATGTTAGAACAGTATGAGCACTGCGCTTTGTAAATGCAAATGTAAACAGCAATGCAATAAGGCAAATCTCCTCTCCTTAGCTGTTCAAAATGCAATGTAAACGCTGTGTGTGAATGCAGCTTTATAGAGCAGAACACAAGGGCATTTAGCTACAAATGTAATGGGGATTGGATTTGTATTATAGTCATCTTTACATTATAAATTACTGAACACTACTCTACTCAAATATTGTATCTATGAAGATGAGTGATTTGTCAAGCCATCTAATCCCCATGTGAAATTGGACTTTTACGTCCAGCTAAAGTTATTCCACTATTGCAAAATGACTTTACACTACTCAATGTGAGACTATGGGTCCCTAGAGACAAACTGTTGGAATGGTTTGGGATATATCTCGGCTCATATTATCAGTTCTTATCTGTAACTGTCGGGAATACCAAGAACGGTCCTAGTTTGATACTTGCAAATTCAGTTAAACTACAGATTCTGTCCTGCGGTCCACTTTCTCAAAGATATTATATGGATCACATATGGCAGGTACCTCTATTATCTAAACATTCCCAAGTAGCATGACATCTAGAATGGAAAAATACCAATTTACATTCTGAGGCTGCAAGTACATCTGCCACAACAATTGCTAAATATCTTTATAAAAATATGGTGTAGATCTTTTTACATATAGAAAATTCTACTAGCATATAAACCATCTGTACTCTTGTTATTCCATACAAGCCGCCCTAGTGTTCCAACGATTGAAGACAAAATATCGAAAGAAAATGATGCACACTTTTTTGGTGTAGTTGCATAGATCAAAAACTTGCAAGAGGTTTCAGTATAAGCATATTCCTTCATCACTGGCGAAGGATACTGCATAGCAACTTACAGAGTGACGTCCACAAACCTGGCCTACTTCAATTGAATTACAGGAAAAATATCTAAAGTTCTTATGCGCAACCAAAGACTGGATACATAAATAGCTAGCAAAAATTTCCCAGTTCTGATGAGTTTGCTCTGCAGACACATTACGAGCAGCTTGTATTGCATCCACCAGTAGATAAATGGTAAAAGTCCCATTGCTTGTTGGTATTGGGTATACTTACATAGGTTATGCTACCATGAGTAGCATAACTAGAATACTCATTTACTAATAAAAAAAATGATTCATACAAGTCCAGCAAATACTTCACAATAGCTGTCTGTGTTTATCTGGATTAGCTGTACGGTATATGGTAATAATTACTCCAATTGAGATCTGGATAGCTTTTCAGAAATGATAATGCAGTACAAGCAAAAGAACCCAACCATTCAAAGTTTTGTCCACACTTCAAAAGTACAATAAATGATGAAGTCAGGGAGTTTCAGTATCACCTTTATTGCAGCTCATCTTTAATTTTGAATAATAAGGACTTGGAAGCAGAATATTTGTGAAGTGCCAACAGGATCGACTGTTGGATGGAAATCAGCTAAGAAAGTTGTCTTTAAATAATTAGAGCTATGCCTTCATACATCTTGGAAGACACTTTCTGTTAAATCACTTGTTTCCACTCTCTTTGAAAGCCAGAGATATATTTTCTCATAAAGCAGTTACCTCATAAGTGTTTGTGTGTGCCTTCCAGCTTTTCCATAAGAATACGATCTTATTTATCAACTTGGTGATCACTACAACTTGGAAAAGTACAGAGAAATGGAGTCAATTAGTTATCTTGAAGATGTGATTAAAATATTAACAATCAAGGGCCTTGGCTCAAAAACTGCATACATTAGAAGGATATATATATATATATATATATATATATATATATATATATATATATATATATATATAATTAGATTTCAGCTGATCATTGCAGTCTGTAAAGCATCCAGAGAGCTTCACCAGAGGCTGCAGTGGGCAGAAAGGTCCGTTTGTAACTGGGGTCATTTGGAAGTAATGTGTCCCTTAGTTGGGGACCACATGTATTATAAAAAAGCATCATACCATATAGCGAAAACAAAAAAAAGGCATGGTGCCACTTAGCATTTGGAAGAGCCAGTAGGTTGAAAAATAACCAATGAGGTCAATTCAACATAATTTTACCACAAATGTTGAATTGCTTTGCTGCATAATATTTATAAGTCATTAATATCAGATTGGTGGAGGTCCATCAGTCAGGACCCCCTCCAATCTGCTGTTTTTTAATCCTTCTGGTACTGTGATTAAGCTTGCTTTATTCTCTGTATAGTTTCTGGTGTCGTCAGCTGTGGCTCAGGCGCCATTTGGGCTACTGGTCTGTTATTGATTGCTATCCTATGGATAAGTCATCACTGACATTATTATCCTGGAAAAACCCTTTGAGACTTTAAACCATTTTTACACCTCAGTTTTCAATATGGGGTATAGCTATGCATAGAAATGGCAGCACGTCAATAATAATACACTATACTACTGCATGGTGCTAGATACAGACTCTACTACATAATACTTGCCATGAATGGAGCTTGTCCAATGCTAATCCCACTATTTACTTTAGTCCTATATAAAGTGTGTTGATCTCAGCATATTTTAAGAAGTGAATCCATATATTTCCCTGGTTAAGATAACTCTGACCTCTACATTTCCAGATGATTCTTCTTTCAAATTTTAACTAGATTATTTGATACAGTTCACTAAAATTTATAAGAGGAGGATTAAGGTTTAATAGGGCTTTATAAAAAGGTAAGCCAACTTCCCTAAACTTGTGTGTATCATTAAAACATGCTTTTTTGGATAATATACAAAAGAAGAGATCAGTCACAACAAATTTATATGAAAAATGAAACAGCCTTAACTTTCTGGCCTAAAATTCTTTCTTTGGTTTTCACGTGAACGTTAGCTCACAACTGAAGAAGGAATGAAAGACACAAGAAGATTAATGAAGTGAGGGAAGCCACATTTGACTTGCATACAAGGGAATGAAAACTGCAATATGTGAGGACATACCTCATCTCTTGTTCATGACCTTACATAGTCAATTTGGATCAGTAACTTGAATGGTTTGTCCATGACCCACAATCTCAACTCAATAGGCACTTCTATATCTATCACCAACAGGTCATGATGATGTATGGTGACATCACTGGTATTCTATCCAGAGTGGAAACTATTCTATAAACCACTATCATTGTTTATCCGTTTCCCATTTTATGCTAATGAAAAACTTGCTGGAAAATGTAGTCCATCATACGGGAAATAGAAGGCTTGTTTCCCCACATATCATATATAGAATATATCTGGCAGTATTTACTATATGTCTATATTGTACACTGTGCACAGTTTTTGTAAAAAAATTCTGAAAATATGCTTTCACATCAACATGTTGTCTCCATATGTAGGTGTTTTTGGAAAGCACTGTGAACTGAACAGCTATGGATTTGAAGAATTATCCTACATGGAGTTTCCCAGTTTGGACCCCAACAATAATTATATTTACATCAAGTTTTCTACCATTAAACCCAATGCCTTGCTGCTGTATAACTATGACAACCAAACTGGTGATACAGCGGAATTTCTCGCTCTGGAGATAGCAGACGAAAGATTGAGATTCTCTTATAACCTTGGAGGCGGAACATACAAGCTTACTACAATGAAGAAAGTATCTGATGGACATTTCCACACAGTCATTGCACGCAGAGCTGGAATGGTAAGACATTTTATTTTCAATGCATATTGGTAAAGATTTTAATATATTTATACTTACATAAAGATTCACCTGATTCATATTATTATGACAATCTTGTTTTTACTTTTATTAGAACCAAAAAACTATTTGATTGGTATTGCATATACATGGTAGATAGATAGATAGATAGATAGATAGATAGATAGATAGATAGATAGATAGATAGATAGATAGATATAGAGGTTTTTGATTGTATATTTCTTTCCCATGTTGTGCATAGGACTAGAAGATGATTAGTCGTCCAATTGAATCAAACATGTCTTATGCTCTTCACTTAGGGTAAGATAATGCTGTTTGTTTAACCTTCTACAGCAATGTTAACATTACTCCCAGTGTTGTCAGTGAACTCAGGAACACTACTGAGTTGCAGACATATACATTAGAATGACTATGTTGAGGGATCTTGTGTCTTGCTTAGATAACAATGATCTTCATTGCCATCTAAAGGCCAAGAGGAGAATATTCTAACAACTAGTAGAACAAGATGTAATTTCATATAGGGGAAATATATTTAAATAACATGGTTTAAAACGATAAACGAAACAAATAAAAAAATTCAAAATGAGTATGAATTAGTATGCATGATTATTATGCTACTGTATTAGGAATGGCTAAGTTCGTTATTGCTAAGTCCTCATAGGTACATTATGAAGTTATGTACCCTAATCCATCGATTTGATCATTTTGATTTCCTAATTTAAAATATTTGTAGTAATTGTCAAAAATGTATCAAGGTATGATATCGACATTATTTATTTAAAAATACAGACCGAAGTAACTAAACACCCAAGAATCTGTGCTCTCAAAGAGGAGCAGGTGTCTTCTAAACATCTGGGTCTCATCATCCTCATCTGACCAGTGAAGACAATTATGGCCACTCCCTATGTAGCTAAAGATAATTTCAAAATTGTTTCCTTTCCATTTTCTCAATGTAATGAATAAGTGAATTCCAGTTCAAGGTTTTTATATCTGTCTCCATTTTTGTTCTGTCTTGAGTGGTAGATTGTCATTAATAGAATAATTTCTTCCCTCTTCCTCCTTTAGTGCTTAGTGTTTTCATGTATGGGGGTGCAGGGATACATCTGATGTAGCAGTGATGGTATAGTATAGTTCTTTTTTCTGATTATTGATGACTAGGGGAATGGTAATCTGGGATTATCTGAGATTTAAAAAATTCAGAAACAGCTCTTGGCTATAGGCTGTATATGGTATTGCCTATCAACCCCATTTACTTTAAGTAGGCTTAACTGGTATAGTGTATACAGCCATTACACAGAACTACTTCTGCTTTAAGAGAATAGATGGACACTTTTTCCAATCTCAGTTTACCCTGTCAAAGTTTACTCCTATAAAATTGTGCAAAAAAAACGAAGACTAACTAGAACACTCTGCCAGAGAAGCAAAAGATGTTAGGAACTCATTTAAATATAGGGCTCAGTCCAAGCTTCTCAATCCAGGCTCCCGATTGTGAGCCCACACGGGCAGGGTCCTCCTTCCATTTGCTTCAGATCTCTGTAGTTTTGTATTTGTACTTGCATTTGTTCTTGTCTGAATGCAATGTATGTGAACCTCTTATTGATTGTACAGCTCCATGGACTTAATGGGACTCTATAAATAATAATAATAACAATAATAATATTAATAATAATAATAAGCTGCCTATCGATTTTTTTCATGTTGATTTGTCTACTGTATTGATGCACCTGCCAGTATATAAACCTTTGTATGTATTTGCGACAACTACTGTGACATTAACAATAATGTGATTGTTAAATATAAATCATAAATAGTTAAATAAAATTATATTATATCAGATACATAAAAACAAATAAGACTCTACTGCCTTCCGAAAAAAAATAATAGATTAATAGTGCTGGAGAACCCTTGTACCTAACTAATCCTACTATGGCCTCACTTTTCCTGAGGAACAAAAAGAAATCATTACCATTGCTAATCACTGCTCGCTAGAATTTCTAGCAGACAGGGGCGTAACTTGAGGGGGTGTAGAGGATGTAGTCGCAGCTGGGCCCAAGAGGCTTAGGGGGCCGATAAGGTGTCATTTTCCCATATGAGAAGACTAATTCAATAAACAATACATTATAGTCAGGGGCCTGGCAAAGACTTTGCACTGGGGCACATCAGTTGCACGTTACACCACTGCTAGTAGACATGAGAAGTCACTATTTAGCTGGAATGAAGACAATCTTATGTGGTTGTGGTTGTGTCAGAATATTTGACAGGCGCCTGGGAAAACACTGTCGTACAAGTGGACAACCCATTTACCACATAGATTTTTCTCACTTTCCCTTGCTCCTACATGGCTTTCGAGTTGCCTGCCTTCAGGCGCACATGTATAATATATTCATTATACATAACTACCATATGCTGCAACTGGCACTGTAAAAAGTGCAACAATAATACATTACAGATGTGTCAGTCTCATATATTGTACACTTAAATGGGGCGCTGAATTTTCAAACTTGGGGCTACTCCATTTATGTCTTAGGATTTTCTGCCAGCACAAACATGTTCTAATATTCTGCCAAGATCAGAGGTCAAAAAAAGGCAGATAGATATTCTATGTGGTATTACCATGTGGAACGTGAAGGCCTAAATTGTTCATGCTATAAAATTGTAATGTTCAGCGTGACCATTAACAAAGTGTAATATTTATAGTGATCTGCCTTCTCAGCAAATATCAGGTTCTGCTTTATTACTAAGTAATCTCTCTAACTGTATAGAAGAGTTACTGGTGGGGGAAGAAGTACCATAGACATATTAAAGTCATTATATAGCTGAAAACAAGTCTTTATGGGGCCAACATCCAGCACGCTGGTATAGCTCATTGTCGGATTTCACTACAGTAAAAATGTTAATTCAGACAGACAAGAATTTCTTAGAATATGGGCCGTGCCTGCATATAAATTTAATTCAATTTTGTTTTCTATGAAGGGAATTGTGGAAACTAAAAATAACAGAATAACATTTTTTCTGCCATAAACATTTAGCGAAACGCAATTTCCACATGTAAAACTACACAGTATACGTCTGTCCTCAACCCACAGGACTTCAAATCTGTCATTTCCTACAGCGCTGAGGGAGTTTAAAGGAAAATGGTAAAAGCATTAAGTTGTCATTTTTGAGATATTGCAGATTAGAAAAGAATAGACAGAACGAGAAAATGGAAAAATAAAAACAGCCGATATTTATGAAAAAAGATTATTTCCTTCTCAAGTACAATATCATAGATGCCATTTTTATTTTTTGTGAGTAAAAACATTATCATTGTCTATTTTGGGAAATTCAAGAGGAATGAATATCCTCAAGTCAAGGAGAGTAAAGGAGAAATATACTGACTGACTAAGAATTTAGAACAAATTTGCAAAATATCAATCAAACATTTTGCGTTTTGAATCATTCTTGCTTGATATATAGTGGCTCTGTATAGGACCATACTGCGGGACATACCGTACCTTTGTTAGCTGAATATGTCTAATAAAACAGAGACATATGGAGAAGTTCTCTATCTGAAATCCAAAAGGATTTGTGGTTTGCTCCACTGCATTCCAAAATACTGAGTTGTTCTCCTCTACTGCATTGCTAGAAACATTCCTTCTAGGGGAAATGATGTCTGGAACAAGCTACTATGCAGAAGCCACATGTAGCAACATACATGTACTGTTGTACATAAAAGTACATTAGGCCTTTTAGTTTAGGTGCAAATGCAAATTTATTGCAGATTTTGCTGCAGAATTCCCCCATTACAAAAGGTGAGAAAAGTGTAAAATTGAACCAAATCCCATCTACATGCTGCAAGTAAAACTGCTGTACTGCAAGTTTATAATGTATAGAATATCCCGAAATAACCTGTGGATTTCAACCTTTGCAATGGGTTAGAGGATTGGTGGTGGCCCAATCGTAAAAATGTTAATTCAGACAAACAATCATTTCTTAGAATATTGCTTGCCTGCATATAAATTTAATTTTATTTACTATGAAGGGAATTGTATTGAAGCAACTATCTATTTAGGTGAGGAATGTAACAAATTGCTTTATTTACATTGAACTAGCAATTTATTGGTGGGAATGTATTTTGTTTCACATGCTGTGCTGTCATTGGTAGTCCTGATTCTGTGAAAGGGGCCTCCATAATGGGGCTGCTGGTTATGTTAATGGATACAGTCAAAAATATCATTGATATACAATATATATATATATATATATATATATATATATATATATATATATATATATATATATTATATATATGTGTTCCAAATTATATTATATTGTAACCTTGAATGTGAATCTTTATTGCAGGCAGCCTCGCTAACAGTTGATACCTGCTCGGAGGACCAGGAACCAGGGTATTGCACCGTCAGTACTTCAGCTGTTTCCAGTGACTGGTAAATCTCAAAATATTTACTATTCATCGCAACAATACCAGATGTCAATGCACAATTTAGGGCGGGGAAACCATGATTGATTATTTAACCAGAGTAGTTTTTTTGTGTTTCTGGAGATCCCCTTGTATAGATTTCACCATGCCCCGAAAACTTGATCTTACTGTTAAGTCGTTAATAAGTAAAAAACGTCATCTGCCTACTGTCAGTTTTTGCAGTAAAATACTTCTAAATTTCACAAGATGTTCCCTACAGGCACAGTTACTTTTAATAAGGATATGTATCCAAGACATTCTGGCCCCAACTTCCTATTAGATTGCACTCCATAAAATCTGTGACTATATTACTCATTCATTTCAATGAACTGTAAAGATCCCTCCTATGTCTCTGCATGTCTTGCCTACGAGCATTCACATATTAACTATGGGACACTTAACTGACACTTACAGTCATTTTTATGAAGTCACTATACATACTATTATAACACTATGTTACAGTGTATCTCAGGGAGCTGCGGAATCACCAGTGTTCACACCATGTTGTACGTACATTAACATGATATGTTCAATCTTAGAAACATGTTATTAGAATTTGAACAATTCAATTCTTTTATAGTAAGAATATTTTCACATGTCTATGAATTTGAGCTATAAAATGAAAAAGCCATCTTTGTAACAAGTCCATATAGTATAATGGTTTCTACCATTAGTAACATAAGTACTGTATTTACCCGTGCTTTTCAGTAGAAGAGGATCATGCAAAAATTGGTCACACTTGAAACTTTGGTAGCCAGATATGCCAGAAGGTTTAAGTAACTGAATATTCACACTGCAGTATGTAGAAAGTATACACAATAGGAAGATTTCCCAAATTTGGCTATAATGTGCTTGGTAAAGATGACTGAAACTGTTAGTTGTTTCGTAAATTCAGTAGGAATCTACCGTTTTTCAAGCACAATAGCAAAACCGAATCTTTTTTACTTCACTTCGGGCGAATCTTTTAAAATGGAGGCTAGCTACAGGTGTCATTCTTCCCAGAGCATAGGAAGAGGGGAGGGGCAAGGGAAAGGAAAAAAAAATGGAGAAAAATCTACAAATCGAGGACCTTTTCATGACAGTTCTTCAAATCTCTGAATATTTGCTCATATCTAGTGCTGACAGATTCTTCAAATCTCTGAATATTTGCTCATATCTAGTGCTGAGCATAATTTGTTTACTCCAGTCCCTTTACTGAATGCTTGTGTACAGCATGTATGGTCATTTAGAAATGAAACTCATTTAAATGTTTACAGCAAAGCAGAGGACAGAAAGTTGGATGAATCTACAATGCTCAGATGCCGTAACTGGAGAATAATTAATGTCATGTTTTTTCTGTACATAGATTTTCCTGGTCAAATGATCAAATACTGAAGTGTGAAGTAGACTCAGCATGATACAGATGTTCTTTTTGATGAACTGCTTCATAAGTTTATAACCCTAACCATTGAACAAGCCATACATGCATAGTATAAACCATTACATGAAAAACTAAAAAAAAACGTCAATGCTAATTTTAAGAACTAATCATTTGTCATATGTTGGTACACCGTGCATGTTTGAATTGTGCCAGGAATTGTGATAATTTAAGGGCTTGTATGGCAAAAAGTATAAGCCATGATAAATATCCCCCTCCATAACTTGTTTTTAGTCCCTTATAATGAAACCTGTTGAGTTTAATAGAGTGAAACACTAAGTGCGGTCAAAGGTCCTAGACGTCTGCTGATGTCATTTTCTGACATGTCAAAATGGCATATCCGGAAAAAATGAAGCCATTGAACCAATTAAGTGTCTTAAATCTCTTATCCAGTAGACTTAGACATTAGTGGTGAACATCTTCTTTTTCCCTAGTGTTACTCGGCAGGAAGGGAAACCAATTATCTGGTCTACCTACTTAAAATAAGGAGCTGGGAATCTCTCCCATAATTTGTGTTCCCTATTCCCTATACTTATTGACTATTGGTTTTCCATCTGTTCTCTTTGACTTTTAGAATATTATCTACTTAGAATTTAATAGTCCCAAAGCATGAAAATCAAGCTTAGTCAATGTAAATGTTACCAAAGCTAAGAATTGTGTTAAAAAGGCTAGTTATCTTCTGTTTCGTCTAGACATGAAGGTGATTTATGCTGTGATCATCATTACTTTAAAAAAGTTATTTGGTTTGCAATGATTCTTCTCTCTTGGAACAGGACACTGGATGTTCAGCCAAACAGAATAACAGTAGGCGGTATTAGATCCCTGGAACCAATACTACAAAGAAAAGGACAAGTGCAGAGCCACGACTTTGTAGGTTGTATAATGGAATTTGCAGTCAATGGGCGTCCTCTAGAACCAAGCCAAGCTTTGTCAGCACAAGGAATCCTAGATCGGTATGTTTTCGGGGCCATGAAATCTGATAACGTAATACCACATTTGCTCATTGCTTTAATACATAACCATAATTCTTAATGTTCTCCACATTTCAAAGAGGATAACATTACATTGATCACACTACATATTTGCAGTATCATCCATATTGAGAACCAACTCACAGTCATGTAAGAAAATAAAAGCAATCTCATCTCTACTGATCCTCTACAGTTCTTCGCTTCTTGGTTCCTTTCAACCGACAGGAAATGCTACTCAGCCAATTACTTGCTGAGGTAGGTGACTGATACACGCAAGGGAGTGGTTGAGTAGTCATTTCCTTTTTGTTGAAAGGAATTAGAGACAGGTAGGGGACCCCGAAGTTGAGTATGGGAGTGGAGAGCGATCAGTATGGTGAGTATGCTCTTATTTTTGCATTAGGTTGTTATCTGTAATTTTTGTTCCCTTCCCAAGAAAATGCAAATCCAATCATAGCTCTATTGATATAGTAAAACAAAAACCTTTCTGTAAGACTTGTACCAGTATCGCTGTGCTGGAAACAATTACAGCTCATTAATCATCGATAATTCCTTGTTGGTGTTATCTTAAGTAATGTATATTAACTCGAGACGCTCCAACAGCTCACTTTTTCAGGTTGTGATTGATTGCTTTAACTATTCAAAAGTGAACTACTTATATTTGGTTCAATAGTGTATTATTTAATGTGACATCAATCCTTGAAGGTTCAACTGGTAGGGGTTTATGGGGCAATTTAGAGATTCAATTCTTTAGTATGAGTAGTTGGCCAGGTTAATGTTGGCTGCTGTCATAGCCATAATTGCAGTTGTACCAGGAAATTGGCCTCATATAGCAGCATGTAGTCTTAAAATTACCCCATGTTCAATAATAATCCTCTCAACATTTAATGGTAATTGTCATCATGAATAGTGAATATTGTAGCTTAAGTAAACTATTGGTAGTCCTTAGGCTGCAGCTAAATTAGAAGTTGTCTGGCAAAATAAATTGAACTGCTGGCTACCCATATTATGGCCCAACTGGACAGATACTCTATTGTGTTATTATTTTATTACGAATATGTAGGGAAGTGAGTACTAAACTCTTCTGTCCATGATAGGGAGGTAGCTTCTCTTCTCTATAGACCACTACGCAATGAGTTGTCTCCAGCTAGAGAATCTGTCAGATGTCAGTACAATACAGTATTTTAGTACATAAATAAAATTACTAGATTTTAATCTCTAAGAATTCTGTTTTGTGATATTCCTATGTTATTAATCTTACAAATGCATGAATACATTGACTGGGTGTTACTGAAGGTACCGATTGGACAATGAGAGAATGTGTAGAGACACACTCCTTTCTGGTAACACCCAGTTGTCAATTACTCAAAATGTCAAAATACATTTTAGTAGGCATATGGGAAACACACTTATTTATGAAAACAGACAAGTCATTTGCAGGAAAATCTGTGTTGTTTTTTCCCGTTAGATCACCTTGATCATTCTTTATGTATGACTTCTAATTTAGGCTAAAATACTTCTTTATACATGACTAAGGTAGGGACAAATGTAAATGCAAACTTCTCGCAAATGGAATGCAATAAAATTGTATTTGTAAAATGAGACTTGGGCAATATTCCCGAAGAACAAAATATACATATTTTTCTAATAAAGGGTCTTCAACCCATGATCACATTTTCCTGATTTTAAAATCATGTTAGGTGACTGAAAAAACAAGCCACGTTTATATCATAGACATTTCACTTCTCTCATTTCTGTGTCTAGGTGTCCAAGATTAGAAGGAGCCTGCACCACAACTTCTTGCCAAAATGGAGCAACCTGCGTTGATAATTGGTCCTGGCAGCAATGTAACTGTAAAGATGGCTTTACTGGAAAGCACTGTGAAAAGTGTACGTTAAGTTTTACACCACTTTATAATAACCTGACTTCACTAGGAAAATAGCCTAAGTGCTCACAATATAAAGTAATGCATTTTATATGGGATTTTATGCTGTTCCAGTCCTAAGTGTTATCATATACACTACAGGTGTTTCTATGGGTTTTCCAGATTTGGGACCGAAACATTATACATCAGAGAGGTAGATTTATTAAATGACATTTTAAGGATTATTTACTAATTGACAGTTATACAAATAACACTTTGACTTTTCTGAACTCCATCCATACATTACTGTGGAATACAATTCTCAATGGTCTCAGGCAAGTTTATAGCCTGGAAATCAGTGAAGGTTGAAGAGCAGAGAGTCTGCTAGTGTTATGTGGCATTTATCTCTTATACGACTGAAGATAGTTGTCCACTAATGTTTAGTAATGTATAATGAATAAATAAATATATTCTTTGTACCAAGAATGCAAAGGTTTTATTTTATGTTATTTGAATTATTTTCTAGATATAAGCCCTGACACTGCCTTAACACTTGAAGGTAAAGGTTACCTTGAATACACCATAAGCCAGACCAAGAAACGAGACTATCTTTTAAGACACCGTATTGTGGATTCAGAGACTGTATACATAAATCATTTGGAAATAAAATTCAGGACCAGAAGTGACAATGGTATTTTACTTCAGGTTCATGAAAGCAGCAATTACACTATGGTAAAGGTATGTATTTTAGTAAAACATATTTTATTAATGTTATATCAAAGGACATCTACCACCAGGATGAAGGATTGTATACCAAGCACACTGACATACTCATGTGTGCCCCTCTGGCAGGATCTGCTCTTCTTTTAGTGTCTTATGCCCTGATTTTTTATTTTTTGTTTAAAAAAAGGCTTTATGCAAATGAGCCTTAGGGGCTACGGAAAACGCAAATCGGGCCCTTAGTAAATGACCCCCTATATTTACTATTGTGAGAAACCGATGGAAACCACATTTCATTCCGGTGCAGAGCGCACTTGTGGATATACTAAGTCCTAATAAATTCCCCCCTTTGAGTTGCTTTATGCCTGACAAATACAAAATATGCTCATATTTATAATTGGAGCACTATTGGTTGTAGATAGATTATCAGCTGCTCTGCTTAATGTATTTTCTTTATTATTGAATTGAGGTTTTATTCTTGCTTTGGATAACGCAACATCTAGATTAATTTATCAGCTTTGTTGGAAAATGCCATAGGGACTGGAGCTGGGGCAAGAAAACAGTATCACTCAGCTCTTTGGCAATTCATGCCAGCTAGGATGGAGATGTGGCGGTCAGGTCACCAGTCCTGCTTCTGTGACCGATGCAGCTGCTGATTGGATGCAGCGGTTACATGACCACCAAAATGGTGATGGTCCAGCTGGCATCAGAGGGTGGCAGCACAGAAATGGGGAGACATGTGTAGTTTTATCTTGCATGCATTTTATCTTACTTCAGTGTTATTTACCAGCAAAGCTTAAAAGCCCCTTTAAATTATAGAGCAAGTAAATATGGGGGACCCCAATGTCTACACTCTAATGAACCATTCAGGGGCATTGCAGCAAACATGGGAATTTATTAAGCAGTCCCACACTTGTATACATTTTTTCTTGTCTGCTGCCAATGAGCTCCCCATTATAAGCATTTTACATGGTACGTTAAGATGTAACGCTCCTAACCATGTAAAGCCTTTAACACAATATTTATAAAACAAATCTGTATAGCTCTTAATCCCTGCTCATTTTGGGCTTTACCAGCTTATTTTCTACAATCCCATACCAGTTCCTCTATAACATGCTGTATTCAGACCAGACACCATATTATAGGTGATAGGTTTCATTTCAAATAAACAAAAATTGTCCTTGAAGGACAAAAAATGTAAAACATTTTTTTGGAATTTCTGCAGCTTGTATATTCAGTTCTTTTGCTATCCCTGTTTTTGTCTGTTCCAAGGTACACGGTAATCCTGTATTCCCTTTTATCATCTGTAACAGTCAGTTGTGCTCTTCATGAATTCCACAGACTAAGCCGTATCTAATTCTACATGTGGATCTTTGTCTTTTCTTACATTTGTTTAAAGATGGCAAACACGTTACAGACCTTGAAAGGTGTATTGAAGCCAGAAAAGTGTCCCTATCTTTCTCTCTTATACAAAAACACAAGTCTGCAGAAGTAACCTCTCCCTGAAGAACCTGATAACTTTAGTCCCTGGCTATGGCTCAGTCGGGCTTGTCATAATTCTAAATGAGAGCAGCAGTAATGTTGGCAAAAGACTTTATTGGATAGATCACTAGCCAAACGTTTCTAAGACTTCTGGGATTCGTCCCAATATACATATGCATTCATATTGATAGATATAAAAAAATATATAGGTGCAAATATGTATTTTGATTTGTTTTGAAATCCAGCTAGTCTGAAAAATCAAACACTTATCAATTATGACTATTTTTCAAGATGTACTGTAAGTCGATACGAGACAGAGGGAAAGTGTAAATGTATCATAACCTGAAATGTATAAAGCAATTCAAATTAGTAAATATTTAAGGAGAATAAAAAGAATTTAGTTAAAACAATCATATTTGATAATCTCATTATTTGCTGATCTGAATCTCAGTTTAAGCAATCTGGGGAAGTAATGGTACAAAACAATGGAGACCAGCTGGCCCCCTAGCAACAGATGGGGCAGATACATAAAAAGCCAAGAAGTGCCTTTTGTACAAGCTTTACAAAGAGAAATGCGTAATTCACTTATCTACCACATTGCCTAACTTGGATTAATGGAAAAAAATGTCTGATTTGTTCACAATGCTTTATTGCCAGGGGTCTACCAGATTATACTTTTTATTAGGTGAAGCTGAAAATTATCAATTTAAATGCAATACATTCTGTTTCTGATTGACTATAGACTGCAGAGGTAACAAAAAGCGGTGGAACCACAGTAGACCAATTAACATTTTTTTTCGGTTATATAAAATGCATAGAAATGGTTATATAAACCCATAAAACACTACAGAGATTTAGTCACACATGTATATCTATACCAAGTTGAATGTATCTGCAACTTAAGGTTGAAAAGGGCTTTGTGGCTTGGTGTAAAGGCTGCCTTTTTTATAATCTCACAGTTTAATTTGGTTTTTCTATCATTTTGGTGCCAGTCCTAATTGCCTTGCACAGCCATGGTCAATTTAAGCTTTGGTTTGAAAGAGTGTCATAGCCCTTGAAGTCAATGAGTTTAAGCTATAGGAAAATAATACAGTTTTTATCCTCTGTTCCTCAATTTAGGTGAAGAATGGCAAATTACACTATACATCAGATGCAGGAGTTGCCGGAAAAGTAGAGAGGAATATCCCAGAAATCTACGTAGCTGATGGTCGTTGGCACACTCTCCTAATAGAGAAAAATGGTTCACTAACTTCCCTGACTTTGGACAAGGCCTACAACCGAGATATTCATCATATAACCCAAGACTTTGGAGGACTCAATGTTCTTACTCTTCAGCTTGGTGGATCTCCACTTGGACAAATATTGCAAAATAATCAAAATGGTAAAACATTCTCAGATTTGGATAGTTATATCAATATTTTTGTTACTGTATATGCTCAAGTATAAGCTGACCTGAATATAAGCCAAGGCTCCTAATTTTACCACAAAAACCTGAAGAAACCTATTGACTCGAGTATAAGCCTAGGGTTTGAAATGCATTGGTCACAGCCTGCCCCCCAGTATTTAGCCAGCCAGCCCCTGCCCCCAGTATAAAGCCAGCCAACCCCCAATATGTAGCCAGCCAGCCTTCGCCCTGTTCACTATATAGCCAGCTATCCCTTGTATATAAGCAGCCCCCTGCCCCATTATATAGCCAGCCCTCTGCCCCAGTATATATCCAGCACCCTGCCCCTGTACTCAATACTCAATAGCCCCCTGCAGGTCTTTGCTTCTTTCGTCCAGCAACGGCAGGTCCGTGCAGCGCACAACTCTGACACACTCTGAATATTGCATTTCTTTTTTTTTTACTCGAGTATAAGCCAAGTTTGGGTTTTTAACAAATTTTTTGTGGTGGAAAACTCGTCTTATACTAGAATATATACAGTAATTGAAATCAATAATGCCTTCATATTATAAGTATTATATAAAGTATTTAAATAATGTAGTATATAAGAACATATATGTGGAAAGGGTCATTTAAAGGGATATTCCAAGTTTTTTTATGTGAAGAAATTCAAGTGCTTAGACCAGTTCAAAGATCATTTCTGCTTCTACGAATCATACAACCATATTTTTACATTGGATAATCTTCATATAGCAGATTGACTGTATCCACTTGAATTTCACAGCTAGCCACATGATAAATGGAGGTGGCTTTTAAAGTCTAGAAAGTAAAAGCAGTTCTCACCACTGATGGACAGGAGTGGCAGTTGTCAGACCCCTGCTAATCGGAAATTGGCCACCTATCCTAAGTAGAGGTAGTCAGTAGGATAGGTGATCAGTTTGTAAATGCTGGTATACCCCTTTAATAAGTTGTGCAGACATGATACATGGAAAAAAAATTTATTGAAATTGAAATGATGCTTTGTATCTAAGATCACATGGTAAAATGTTCTTTTTTTGTTCTAGGATTTGATGGTTGCATTGCCTATGTGAAATATAACCGGGAGAATCTTCCATTCAGTGGAAAACATGATATGGTTCACATATCTAAATCTGAGGCATCAGTGAAACTTGGATGTAGAGGTCCAAATATATGTGCCAGTAATCCCTGCTGGGGGGACTTAATGTGCATAAATCAGTGGCATGCATATACCTGTGTACCACCTGGGGATTGTTCCTCAAACCCTTGCCAAAATGGAGGAAGTTGTGAACCTCATTCCCAATCTGGATTTAACTGCATCTGTCCTGAGACACACACTGGAAAATTCTGTGAATCTGTGGTGGCTTGTCTCGGTGTGGTTTGCCCTCAGGGTAATGTTTGTAAGAGTGGATTAAATGGAGGGTACATATGCACTCTAAGTACACATACTGAGCAGCTGTCTCTTCCACTTTGGGCAGTCCCAGCAATTGTTGGAAGCTGTGCTACTATTCTTGCTCTACTGGTCCTTAGTTTGATTCTTTGTAACCAATGCAGAGGAAGAAAAAATAAAGTGCCAAAAGAGGAGAAGAAACCAAAAGAAAAGAAGAAGAAGGGAAGTGAGAATGTTGCCTTTGATGATCCTGACAATATTCCACCATATGGTGATGACATGACTATAAGAAAACAGCCGGAAGGGAACCCTAAACCTGATATTATTGAAAGGGAAAACCCATATCTCATATATGATGAAACAGATATTCCACTAAGCTCAGAAATAATACCTAGTGCTCCTTTAGCTATGCCTGATACAGAAATAGAGCACTATGATATTGATAATGCTAGCAGTATTGCCCCCTCAGATGCTGATATTATTCAACACTATAAGCAGTTTCGGAGCCACACTCCTAAATTCTCAATTCAAAGGCATAGTCCTCTTGGCTTTGCACGACAATCTCCACTGCCTTTGGGTGCAAGTAGTTTAACATATCAACCATCATATAGTCAGGGACTAAGAACTGCTACACTTGGTCATTCTGGTTGTCCCCCTCCAAATGCTTTGTCTCGTCATAGTCCAGCACCATTTTCCAAGTCTTCAACATTTTATAGAAGCAGTCCAGCAAGAGAACTACATCTTTCATCCCTGGAGATGCATAATGATGTCTGCCAGCCTGGTATTTTTAATTATTCAACTCGTTTGGGCAGGAGAAGCAAGAGTCCTCAAACAATGGCGGGCCATAATTCCAGACCAGGAAGCCGCCTAAAGCAACCTATAGGGCAGATTCCCATGGAAAGTGGACCGCCTGTTGGTCTTTCAATAGAGGAAGTTGAAAGACTTAATACTCCTAGACCCAGAAACCCTAGCATATGCAGTGCAGACCATGGGAGATCCTCATCAGAAGAGGATTGCCAGAGGCCTCTTTCAAGAATAAGGAATCCTGCTGATGGAATTCCTGCTCCAGAATCATCATCTGATAGTGATTCACATGAGTCCTTCACCTGCTCAGAAATGGAGTATGATAGAGATAAACCAATGGTGTACACATCAAGAATGCCAAAATTAACTCAAGTTAATGAGTCAGATGCAGATGATGAAGACAATTATGGTGCTAGACTAAAGCCTCGGAGATATCCAGGACGCAGAGCTGAGGGTGGACCTTCAGGAGCTCAGTCACCTACAGCCACACTAGCAGCTGATAGTACATTACCTATGAAACTAACCCAGCAAGCTGGCAATTTCAACTGGGACAATCTATTGAACTGGGGTCCAGGTTTTGGGCATTATGTAGATGTTTTTAAAGATCTTGCTTCCCTACCAGAAAAAGCTTCAACAAATATAAATGAGGAATCAAAAGCAAGTCCATCTAAAACAAGTTCTAAGGATGGAGAAACAGAACAATATGTCTAGGAATGAATTGAAATGACTGAATTGTTGAACTGCAGACCCTTATGACAGTCAAACATTATATGTTTGTTTACAACAAAACGTCTCCATATGAAGAACCGGCCAGTGCAGTCTATAACTTAAGGAGACATTTTTTTAAAATAATAAACTTATTGCTGCTGGAAAGGACTGAGATATATTTAAAGCAAATGTGTTCATTATTCAATTTATCGGCATGCAATACACTTCACAACCTAATTTCCAGCATGAACAATGCTAAGTAGTCTTCCTAATTTTAACTGGTCCCATTGTGATAATTGTGGATGTTATAATTGATGTTGTTTTTCTCAGTTATGATAATAATAAAGATGTAGTATTTCATTGTTTAATTGCTCTTAAGGGATAAGGACATTGAAAGCCAGAATCAGAATCTCAGAACTTCTAATATACCTAGACTATAACCTAACAGATATATAACGAATTACAAAATATTGGCAAACGAGTGTGAAAAAAGGGATTATAGCATACGATTCCACATCCTGGATGGTTGCATCAGAGGATCTTCTTTACATGAATTTCATAAGAAAAACAAAAGTCAATTTCTTTAAACATTTTCTGTCCTTGTAAAATGAAGACATATGTTAAAATGTCATTCATTGCTGTCAGATGATTTATTTTTGTAAAGACTTTTCCAAACACTCACTAAAAATGGGAAACATGTTGTTGAAACCTTGATACTAGTTTTTACTGAAATTCTTACATAGAAATTTGTATCTTGAGATTTGAACTTCACTTTTGTGATACTTTGTACTGTGGAACAAGTTTTTTTTTTAAGTGCTTTTATCTGACCTGTTTTTGATATTGATATTTTTCCTATGCTGTATAGTTTTCTTACTTTCAGGGAAGGCAAGAAAGTGCTTTTCTGTAAAATCTGTTACTTGTGTAACATACATATTTTTCAAATTTTGATACAATTGTAACATATCAGTATGCTTTTTTTTTTCTCCTTGTAAATGTCAATAATAAAATTAAAATATTTATTTAAAATATTGTGTTGTTAAGGTTAGTTGACATTGAAATTTAGTGTCTAGATTATGGCATCAGGAATATAAATCTAAATATATCCCCAAAACTGCCTAATCTTTGTTATGAATAAGTGAAATGTATTTAACCTAGAGTAAGGGTTTCTATATAAATACTTAAGCATCCTCTATAAAATGGCAGTGACCTATTCCAGTTATGGTTAACTTTTTGAGCTATGTGTATCAAAATTTTGGAAAAAAAACAAGCATTTCTAGGGGGCTGTGTCTGATTTTGTGATATTTATAGCTCTAATAGCAAAAAAGTATGCTTGAGAATAACTATTGATATGAAGTAACTATCAGCATGGCAATATTTTAGGTTCTTTAAGATAAGGGCTGGGGTGTATGAAGCCTGAGATAATTCTCCTATCCCCCCTGTAGTCACTGGAATGAACCGAGGCCCAGCCTCCTGCCACTAACAGGGCAACTATGGGACACATTTGTAGTATTACCAGCTGTCTGCAGTGGAAGTCTCCAATACATTTAGTGTGGGTGGGAGCTTCACTGTCAAACTAGCTGCCTTCACTAAAGTAGGTAAAATGGCCGTCATCCGGCGTGGCAACTCTCCTGTTGAGAGCATGATATGAATCATACCTCCATAAGTGACTTGTTTCATATGTTGGCCATCACTAACAATTCTGTTTGGGAAGATAATTTATACACTTTATTATAAGACACAATGTAATGGATAATATCTGAAATAGTAAGTGTCTTTTTCCAGTGTTTGGCTATAAAGAAACACATTTCTATTGCCTATACTTTTATAGAACATGTCTGTTCTGCAAATTTCAGAGACAAATCATCCTGTTTACCTTCTTAATTCCCCAGAACATGTTACTAGAAGTGAAAATGATTATTCCATTGTCAGTTACACGTTTCCTCCATCTGTCAAAATAGATTATATGTGCCTGGTGGAATTTGTGTCTTTTCTGCTTCCTTACAAGTACCTGGCTGGCTCTGAAGTGGGGCTTACAAAATGTACCTGAAAGCTCTGAGCTTGCCAACCCACACATTATCCACTAACGTATGGGATTGGTGTTTATTACTTAACATAGCTATAGCAGAGTAGTCTGGTAATGTGTTGGAAAACGACATAAAAATGATGCTTAGCGGATGGCTTAACATTGCCTGGTTATTACTGGGACTTAAAGATCCTTGATTTTTCATTTTCACAGTAGATGTACTGTTGAATTTTTAACTTCTTTTTCATGTTTAAGTTTTGTTAAACATTATAATCTAAGATTTACATTGAGATTAAGGGAGCAGCCTCTGTCTTTGAAGTAGTATATTTTTAACACATAAATTGGGGGGAAAATAATTTTTTAATAAATATTCTACCATAATTAATGCCCTCTTGCACCATGATGTAATTGTACGTCATAAGGTAACAGCTGTGATTGCAATAGTTGCATTCCTGGCTATTTAACCTTATAGACGCCATGTTCATGGTGACCGTGGCATCTATAAGCAATTATTGGGTACTCACCCAGATGATCAGCACCCTTGCCCATGATTGGGGTGCCGAGCGCTTCGATCGATGCTGAAGATTGTGCTAAACAGTGTGCCCGTCATCCAATGCAGAATGCATATGCTGAAATACAACAGCATTGCAATGTATTGTAAGGTACAAGTGATCAAATGATCACTTATTCATGTCCCGCACTGTTACAAAATGAAACAATTAAAAAAAGTTAAAAAAAAAGAATGAAAGTGCCCCATCCAAAGTAAAAATGACATAGAACATAAAAATTTGAAAATCACCACAAACACTACATATTGGGTAGCAACACATCCGTAACAACCTGTACATTAAAATAACATTTTTACCAGACCCATATGGTGAATGACTAAAAAGAAAAAGTAGAAAAAGCAAAAATGATGTTGTCCACATCTAACCTCAGGATAAAAAGTGATCAAAAAGTAACATTTACCCCAAAATGATACCAATATAATATAAAGCTTTTCCCACAAAAAAACAAGCCCTAAAATAACTTTGTTAGCAAAAAAGTAAAAATGGACAACCTATACACATAAAGCCCAACCTATAAATGATACAGAATTATGCAAAACAAAAAAACCTGCAGGGCTGATCAGCCAAATTAGGGAAAATTCCATCCTGAAACCAATTTGGCAGTCATAATAACTCTCTGGATCAACCTCAACTATGTACAAAATATTGATATTTATCTATCTATATATCTAGAAAAAGACATCCAGACCTATCTTGAACACGTGCAAATTATCTGCTATAACAAGCTCCTGCAGAAGAGAATTCCACAGTTTCACTGCTCTTACAGTAAAGAATCCCTGTCTATTGCAATGGAAGAACCATCTCTCCTCTAGGTGTAGAGCAAGGTCGGCTCCAGTTTTCAGTAGGCCCCTAGGCAACAGAGCCTCAGAAGGCCCCTTTGTAGCAAACTCACGTGGCAGCATTAAAAAATTAAGTAACAAAAAGAATGTCCAGTTCCCTAAAATATTCCCTAGTTTATCATCCCAAAAAGGCCTCTTATGGTTATTTTATACACAGCCCCATCATCCCCTATGGATTCATTAGGTACAGCCCTCCTCACCCCTGTAGATTCCTTATGTTCTGTGCCCCCCCCCCCCCAGCAGCTCTGGGCCCTGGCACTTGCCAGGGTATGCCCAGTGCTGGCACTGACCCTGGTGTAGAGCAATGGTGCAATGGTAACCACCTCTTGACTAAGTGTAGATGATGGCCCCCTCACTATGGTGATGGTAGGACCACCTCTCCTCTAAGTGTAGAGGATGCTCCCTGACTATGACAATGGTAGAACCATCTCTCCTCATGGTATAGAGGATGTCACCTTTCTATAGTAAAGAATCCCTGTCTATGGCGATGTTGAACCGCCTTTCCTCTAGGAGTAGAGTATGCCCCTTGACTATGGCAAGGATAGAACCGCCTCTCCTCTAGGTGAAGTAGATGCTCCTTAACTATGGCAATGGTAGAACCGTGTCTCCTATTGGTGTAGTGGATGCCTCTTGACATCCTCTCCTCTAAGTGTAGAGGATGTCCATTCACTATGGTGATAGTAGAACCACCTCTTCCTTAGGTGAAGAGGATGACCCCCTGTTTATGGAGATGGTAGAACCCCCTCTCCTCTAGGTGTAGAAGATGACCCTGTCTACATTGTAAGTTCTCACCTTAGCTAGCTTTTCTCTAAACTGAAAAAGTTTTAGTTCTATTTAGCCCCCCATTCCCGTAATAAGCTTGGCTTCTCTCCTCAATGCATAAATTAGATAAAATAGCTAATATCCATTAACTGTATAGATTCAAGTGAAATCAAATCTGTTACATTATGCCCGGACACCGTGTACAAACAATTTCCTATGGGAACAATAAAATCATATCATATTGTAAAAAAGAGATGGATAAATACATATATGGACAAGGTGCTTGGGAGATGTACAAGGAATGCAATAAAATTTCAGGACATCTATATTCTTTGTACAGCCAAACACACGGAGCCAAAACACATATATCATTAGTCAGGACATTTGTGCATATCTATTTTTGGTTATTCTTTGTTTTGGACTTGTTTAATTTATCTTAGGGTCCATATATCAGGGAGCTGAGTTTGTTGGGTTTTTGCGACTTTTTATTAACAAAGTGGCACAGAAGTCGTCAACTCTTTTGCAACTCTTTCTAAATTTTTTCTATACCTGATTTGGACTGGAGTTTATTTGTGACTTTTTAACCACAAGTGTGGTTAAATTGTGACTTTTTCCTACGTCCACACTGAAATTTTTTTGCATAGTTAATAGAGATGAGCGAACATGCTCGTCCGAGCTTGATGCTCGGTCGAGCATTAGGGTACTCGAAACTGCTCGTTACTCGGACGAATACTTCGCCCGCTCGAGAAAATGGCAGCTCCCGCCGTTTTGCTTTTTGGCGGCCAGAAACAGAGCCAATCACAAGCCAGGAGACTCTGCACTCCACCCAGCATGACGTGGTACCCTTACACGTCGATAGCAGTGGTTGGCTGGCCAGATCAGGTGACCCTGGGATAGACTAGCCGCTGGCCGCGCTGCTCGGATCATTCTGTCTCTGGATGCCGCTAGGGAGAGAGCTGCTGCTGGTCAGGGAAAGCGTTAGGGTGTTCTATTAGCTTACTGTTAGGCAGGAGTGATTCTCAAAGAACCCAACAGCCCTTCTTAGGGCTACAATAACGTTCTACTTTTTTTATTTTAATTTGCATCTTTTACCATTTTGTGAGGAATTAGCAGGGGGACTTGCTACCGTTGTGTTTAGCTCTTAGTGGCACACATATCCATAGCAAAGACCGAAGTGGGAAAATTCAGTAGGGGTTGGATTTCTATTAGGCAATAACTCAGTGTCATCTCATCTGGCATAGTAGTGTGCTTCCTTTGATACTTGGCTAGAAAATAGCCATAGGAGAATACAAACAGCTTCTTGAAGCCTACAGTAGCGTTCTATATATTTGATTTCTGGTTGATCTGCTGGTGGCTGTAGTTTCTGCAGTGCATGTACTTGCCAATTCTGAGCAATTTGTAGTGAGACTTGCGACCGCTGTGTTCTGCGCTTAGTGGCGCACATATCCATAGCAAAGGCCGAAGTGGCAAAATTCAGTAGGGGTTGGATTTCTATTAGGCAATAACTCAGTGTCATCTCATCTGGCATAGTAGTGTGCTTCCTTTGATACTTGGCTAGAAAATAGCCATAGGAGAATACAAACAGCTTCTTGAAGCCTACAGTAGCGTTCTATATATTTGATTTCTGGTTGATCTGCTGGTGGCTGTAGTTTCTGCAGTGCATGTACTTGCCAATTCTGAGCAATTTGTAGTGAGACTTGCGACCGCTGTGTTCTGCGCTTAGTGGCGCACATATCCATAGCAAAGGCCGAAGTGGCAAAATTCAGTAGGGGTTGGATTTCTATTAGGCAATAACTCAGTGTCATCTCATCTGGCATAGTACTGTGCTTCCTTTGATACTTGGCTAGAAAATAGCCATAGGAGAATACAAACAGCTTCTTGAAGCCTACAGTAGCGTTCTATATATTTGATTTCTGGTTGATCTGCTGGTGGCTGTAGTTTCTGCAGTGCATGTACTTGCCAATTCTGAGCAATTTGTAGTGAGACTTGCGACCGCTGTGTTCTGCGCTTAGTGGCGCACATATCCATAGCAAAGGCCGAAGTGGCAAAATTCAGTAGGGGTTGGATTTCTATTAGGCAATAACTCAGTGTCATCTCATCTGGCATAGTACTGTGCTTCCTTTGATACTTGGCTAGAAAATAGCCATAGGAGAATACAAACAGCTTCTTGAAGCCTACAGTAGCGTTCTATATATTTGATTCTGGTTGATCTGCTGGTGGCTGTAGTTTCTGCAGTGCATGTACTTGCCAATTCTGAGCAATTTGTAGTGAGACTTGCGACCGCTGTGTTCTGCGCTTAGTGGCGCACATATCCATAGCAAAGGCCGAAGTGGCAAAATTCAGTAGGGGTTGGATTTCTATTAGGCAATAACTCAGTGTCATCTCATCTGGCATAGTAGTGTGCTTCCTTTGATACTTGGCTAGAAAATAGCCATAGGAGAATACAAACAGCTTCTTGAAGCCTACAGTAGCGTTCTATATATTTGATTTCTGGTTGATCTGCTGGTGGCTGTAGTTTCTGCAGTGCATGTACTTGCCAATTCTGAGCAATTTGTAGTGAGACTTGCGACCGCTGTGTTCTGCGCTTAGTGGCGCACATATCCATAGCAAAGGCCGAAGTGGCAAAATTCAGTAGGGGTTGGATTTCTATTAGGCAATAACTCAGTGTCATCTCATCTGGCATAGTAGTGTGCTTTGATACTTGGCTAGAAAATAGCCATAGCAATAGGATAGCATTGTTTGGTTTTAAAAACTCAAAAAAAAAAAAAAAACACAAAAAAAAAAAAAAAACACAAAAAAAAACAAAAAAAAGTAAAAAAAAAAATAAAGTTATAACTCTCATTTTAAAAATGTTTAACCCGAGGGCTAGGGGTAGAGGACGAGGGCGGGGACGTGGGCGTCCAACTACTGCAGGGGTCAGAGGCCGTGGTCCTGGGCGGGGTGAGACACCACCTGCTGATGAGGGAGCAGGGGAACGCCGCAGAGCTACACTCCCTAGGTTCATGTCTGAAGTTACTGGGACTCGTGGTAGAGCACTGTTGAGGCCAGAACAGTGCGAACAGGTGATGTCGTGGATTGCTGACAATGCTTCGAGCAATTTGTCCACCACCAGTCAGTCTTCCACGCAGTCCACCCATGTCACCGAAATCGCCACTCCTCCAGCTCCTGCACCTCAGCCTCCTCCCCCCCAGTCTGCCCCCTCCCAGGAAAATTTGGCATTTGAACCGGCATACTCTGAGGAACTGTTTTCTGGACCCTTCCCACAGTCACAAACCACTTGTCCGGTTGCTGCTGAGCAATTTTCCGATGCCCAGGTTTTCCACCAGTCACAGTCTGTGGGTGATGATGACCTTCTTGACGTAGTGGAAGTGTGTAAAGAGGTGTCCGACGATGAGGAGACACGGTTGTCAGACAGTGGGGAAGTTGTTGTCAGGGCAGGAAGTCCGAGGGGGGAGCAGACTGAGGGATCGGAGGATGATGAGGTGACAGACCCAAGCTGGGTTGAGAGGCCGGGTGAACACAGTGCTTCTGAGACGGAGGAGAGTCCTCGACCTGAACAGGTTGGAAGAGGCAGTGGTGGGGCCAGACGGAGAGGCAGGGCCAGAGCTGGTGCATCAGCGCCACTGTCAACTAGTGAAGCTCCCGTGGTGAGGGCTCTTGCGGCGAGGGCTAGATCTTCAGAAGTGTGGAGGTTCTTTAAGGAAACACCGGATGACCGACGGACTGTGGTGTGCAACATTTGCCAAACCAGGCTCAGCAGGGGTTCCACCACTACTAGCTTAACTACCACCAGTATGCGCAGGCATATGAATGCTAAGCACCCCACTCAGTGGCAACAAGCCCGTTCACCTCCGGCCGTGCACACCACTGCTCCTTCCCCTGTGTCAGCTGCTAGTCAGCCCCCTGCCCAGGACCCTGGCACAAAAACCCCATCGTCGCCTCCACGATCCTCCACAGCATCCACCAGCGTTCAGCTCTCCATACCCCAGACGCTGGAGCGGAAACGCAAATATAGTGCAACCCACCCGCACGCCCAAGCCCTTAATGTGCACATCTCCAGATTGCTTAGCCTGGAGATGCTGCCCTATAGGCTAGTAGAGACCGAGGCCTTTCGCAACCTCATGGCGGCGGCCGCCCCTCGGTATTCGGTCCCCAGCCGCCACTACTTTTCCCGATGTGCCGTCCCAGCCCTGCACCAGCACGTGTCAGACAACATCATCCGTGCCCTGACCAACGCCGTTTCTGACAAGGTCCACCTGACCACGGACACGTGGACGAGTGCTGCCGGGCAGGGCCACTATATATCGCTGACGGCACATTGGGTTAACTTGGTGGAGACTGGGACCGAGTCTGACCCTGGGGCTGCTCATATACTGCCGACGCCGAGGATTGCGGGGCCTACCTCGGTCCAGGTGTTTCAGGCCTACTATGCCTCCTCCTCCTCCCACCCCTCCTCCACCTCCTCCTCCGAACTACCATCCGTGGGCACGGCGCCATCAGTCGGTAGCTCTAGGCACAGCAGCAGTGCCGTCGCTAAGCGACAGCAGGCGGTGCTCAAACTGCTGAGCCTAGGCGACAAAAGGCACACCGCCCAAGAGCTATTACAGGGCATCACGGCGCAGACTGATCTGTGGCTGGCACCGCTGAACCTCAAGCCGGGAATGGTTGTGTGTGACAACGGCCGTAACCTGGTGGCGGCTCTGCAACTCGGCAGACTGACACATGTGCCATGCCTGGCCCATGTGTTAAATCTGATAGTGCAGCGTTTCCTCAAGACATACCCCAATCTGTCTGATTTGCTCACGAAGGTGCGCCGCATCTGTGCGCATTTCAGGAAGTCCAGCCCAGATGCTGCCACTCTCAGGGCAGCGCAGCGCCGCCTCCAACTGCCCGCTCACCGACTGTTGTGCGACGTGCCCACGAGGTGGAATTCAACACTGACCATGTTATCCAGAGTTTACCAGCAGCGCAGAGCGATTGTAGACTGCCAGATGTCAACTTCCACCAGAACTGGTAGTCAGGTCAGTCAGCTTCCTCAAGTCTACAATGAGGAGTGGACGTGGATGTCTGATATCTGTCAGGTGCTGAGTAACTTTGAGGAGTCAACACAGATGGTCAGTGGCGATGCCGCCATCATCAGCCTCACCATCCCGCTGCTTGGCCTGTTGAAAAACTCTCTGGTCAGCATGAAGTCGGAAGCTTTGCGCTCGTCACAAGAGACGGGGGAAGAATATTCCCTTGTTGATAGCCAAAGCACCCTGAGGTCTGTTTCTCAGCGCATATCGGAGGAGGTGGAGGTGGAGGAGGATGAGGAGGAAGAGGAGGAGAATGTTGGCGAGACACAAGAGGGGACCATTGTTGAGTCCTTCACTGTTGAGCGTGTATGGGCAGAAGAAGAGGAGTTGGAGGAGTTGGAGGAGGAGGAAATGGACAGTCAGGCCAGTGAGGGGAGTGAATTCTTACGCGTTGGTACTCTGGCGCATATGGCAGATTTCATGCTAGGCTGCCTATCCCGTGACCCTCGCGTTCAAAGAATTTATTCCAGCACCGATTACTGGGTGTTCACTCTCCTGGACCCACGGTACAAGCAAAATCTTCCCACTCTCATCCCTGGAGAGGAAAGGAGTGTGAGAATGCATGAATACCAGCAGGCCCTGGTGCACAAGCTGAAACAGTATTTCCCTTCTGACAGCGCTAGCGGCAGAGTGCGTAGTTCTGCGGGACAAGTAGCGAGGGAGAGTAGGCGAGCAGGCAGCTTGTCCAGCACTGGCAAGGGTACGCTTTACAAGGCTTTTGCCAGCTTTATGTCACCCCAGCAAGACACTGTCACCTGTCCCCAGTCTCGGCAGAGTAGGGCTGATCTTTACAGAAAGATGGTGAGGGAGTACGTAGCTGACCATACCATCGTCCTAAATGATCACACAGCTCCCTACAACTACTGGGTTTCAAAGCTGGACATGTGGCACGAACTGGCGCTGTACGCCTTGGAGGTTCTTGCCTGCCCTGCCGCTAGCGTCTTGTCCGAGCGGGTTTTCAGTGCAGCTGGTGGCATCATCACCGATAAGCGTACACGCCTGTCGACTGACAGCGCTGACAGGCTGACGCTTATTAAAATGAATAAAGGCTGGATTTCTCAGAATTTCCAATCTCCACCAGGTGAAGGAAGCTCAACCTGAATAATTGATCCACTCCTCCTCCTCCTCCTCATTTTCCTCCTTCTCCTCCTCTTTGTACAGTAAAGCAGAGGAAACTGGCTATTTTTTGACAGGGCCCACTGGCTCTTGCTATAGTACTTCATGCATTTAATTTTTCTGGAGGGCCACCTACCCGGTCCTCTGTTTGAAACAATTTTTGTGAGTGCCACATACAGGCACTCAATCTATTCCATTTTTCTGGAGGGCCACCTACCCGGTCCTCTGTTTTAAAAAATTTTTGGGACTGCCACATACAGGCACTCAATCTATTCCATTTTACTGCAGGGCCACCTACCTGCTCCTCTGGTTTGAACAATTTTTGGGACTGCCACATACAGGCACTCAATCTATTCCATTTTACTGGAGGGCCACCTACCTGCTCCTCTGGTTTGAAACATTTTTGGGACTGCCACATACAGGCACTCAATCTATTCCATTTTACTGCAGGGCCACCTACCTGCTCCTCTGGTTTGAACAATTTTTGGGACTGCCACATACAGGCACTCAATCTATTCCATTTTACTGCAGGGCCACCTACCTGCTCCTCTGGTTTGAACAATTTTTGGGACTGCCACATACAGGCACTCAATCTATTCCATTTTACTGCAGGGCCACCTACCTGCTCCTCTGGTTTGAACAATTTTTGGGACTGCCACATACAGGCACTCAATCTATTCCATTTTACTGGAGGGCCACCTACCTGCTCCTCTGGTTTGAAACATTTTTGGGACTGCCACATACAGGCACTCAATCTATCCCATTTTACTGGAGGGCCACCTACCTGCTCCTCTGGTTTGAAACATTTTTGGGACTGCCACATACAGGCACTCAATCTATTCCATTTTACTGCAGGGCCACCTACCTGCTCCTCTGGTTTGAACAATTTTTGGGACTGCCACATACAGGCACTCAATCTATTCCATTTTACTGCAGGGCCACCTACCTGCTCCTCTGGTTTGAACAATTTTTGGGACTGCCACATACAGGCACTCAATCTATTCCATTTTACTGGAGGGCCACCTACCTGCTCCTCTGGTTTGAAACATTTTTGGGACTGCCACATACAGGCACTCAATCTATCCCATTTTACTGGAGGGCCACCTACCTGCTCCTCTGGTTTGAAAAATGTTTGGGACTGCCACATACAGGCACTATCCAAATTAAATTGTCTCCATAGCAGCCTCCACACGTTGTCTCCATTGCTACCTCCAAAAGTCGTCCATATAGCTGCCTCCATACATCGTCCCTTTATCAAACGAGGTGTGTCAGGCAGAAATTTGGGTTGTTTTCATGGATTCCACATCAAAGTTGTTAACTTTGTCGCCACCCTGCTGTGTTATCCACAAAATATACTGGCAAACTTTTACCATTTAGGGATATTATTTCAGCGCTTCTTGCGCATCTGTTTACATTCCCCTCACCCGGCATATCCTAAATTTATAAGAACGCTACTACACTTGATCTTATACAAAAGGTTCTTAGAAGTGCTGTTTGGGGAGTAGCCTAGAGACAGGGGCTTGGATTGGCGAAAGCTCGCCTGGCAGCGGAACGCCAGCTCCATGCGCATCATGCGCTTCTTGCGCATCTGTTTACATTCCCCTCACCCGCCATATCCCAAACTTATGAGAACGCTACTACACTTAACTTGGTGCAGGCTGGGACCGAGTCTGACCCTGGGGCTGGTCATATACTGCCGACGCAGAGAATTGCGGGGCCTACCTCGGTCCAGGTCTCAAAGGCCTACTATACCTCCTCCCACCCCTCCTCCACCTCCTCCTCCTCCGAATTACCATCCGTGGGCATGGCGCCATCAGTCGGTAGCTCTAGGCACAGCAGCAGTGCCGTCGCTAAGCGACAGCAGGCGGTGCTGAAACTGCTGAGCCTAGGCGATAAAAGGCACACCGCCCAAGAGCTATTACAGGGCATTCCACATCAAAGTTGTTAACTTTGTCGCCACCCTGCTGTGTAATCCCCAAAATATACTTGCAAACTTTTACCATTTAGGGATATTATTTCAGCGCTTCTTGCGCATCTGTTTACATTCCCCTCACCCGGCATATCCTAAACTTATAAGAACGCTACTACACTTGATCTTATACAAAAGGTTCTTAGAAGTGCTGTTTGGGGAGTAGCCTATAGACAGGGGCTTGGATTGGCGAAAGCTCGCCTGGCAGCGGAGCGCCAGCTCCATGCCAAGATCCAACTAACATAGTTTTAACTGCAGCACCTTTAATCTACTACTAGTTCACTGCCTCCATACATCGTCCCCTTATCAAACGAGCTGTGTCAGGCAGAATTTTGGGTTGTTTTCATGGCTTCCATGTTAACTTTGTCGCCACCCTGCTGTGTAATCCACAAAATATACTGGCAAACTTTTATCATGTACCGATATTATTTGAGCGCTTCTTGCTCACCTCCTTTGGTTCCTCTCTGCCACCCATTGGTTTGAAGCCTGAGTCCATTTAGGGTATGTCGCCATGACACTCTCTAGCCTGCTGCCGCTGCCTCTGCATGCCGTCCCCTATAGTGTCAGGGTCAATTATTGGATGTTTTAGATGCTATCTAGCTTCATTCTGTCACTCTGTCATGGCCATGCTGTTGCCCATAATTTTGGCATAATGGTGCGATTATGCAGCCTCAGAGGCATCCATGCATGCTGCCCCTGCTGTTTCCTGTCCATTTCCGTGGTGTTTCCATCCTTTTCTGAGGTTCCCAGGTGTTTGGCCAAGCTTCCCTGTGCAGAGCCTTGGTCCCCTTGAAAAATGCTCGAGTCTCCCATTGACTTCAATGGGGTTCGTTATTCGAGACGAGCACTCGAGCATCGGGAAAAGTTCGTCTCGAATAACGAGTACCCGAGCATTTTAGTGTTCGCTCATCTCTAATAGTTAACTTTGGCAGGCGAGTGAAAAAATCAGTAATTTTGGCACAAATATGCAATTGTGCTAGAAGGAGTTACAAATATAAGAAAAAAAAGAGAAAAATTTCAGATTAGTGACCCTTGTGATGTAATACAGTGATAATGGTTCCCCGTCCTCATGCCATACAGATAGAACTCATTGGTTAAAAAACAGTGCTTATCACACAGGAACAGTGGTGGAGATTTATCATTGGCAGGATTTTGCGCAGTTGTCTATGTGTTAGACTGGCAGGTTTCCATCAGTCGGATTTATAGTGCGGTGTATGTGCAGTGTTACATCCCTTCTGATGTGAGTATCAGCTGTGTCTGCTCTATGCGAATAGACTGCACTAGTCGTAGCTATGTTTAACATCTGCTCAATTTACGCCTTTTTGCAATGTTTTTGCACAGGAAATTCTCAGACACCTCACACATAAAATTGAACAAAAACATCAAAATTGAGCAAAAACTTCAAAATTGTGCAAGTTTGAGATAAATCTCCACCCTGTAGTATGAATGGACCCACACCACCTTTTATGTGGTGTAGTTTTGCGATTAAATGTGCATGATTTCAGAGTTGCGTGTTTTCTCGCTAAAAAAACCTGCAAAAAAGATGTTTGCGCAAAAATTTGCAACACTTATATGCCAAGAAGCTACATAGGACTAATGATAAATCTTCCCCAGTGGGTATGGAAAGTATTAAGACCTCTTTGCATTTTCACTCTTTGTTTATTGGTAAGATCAGAGTGTACACTCTGCACCCCATATTGACAGAAAAAAACAGAAATGTAGATATGTTTGCTAATCTAACCCCTAATCAGACCCTTTGCTGTGACACTGATATTTAATTCACATGCTGCCTATTTCCATCTATGGAACGCTCTGCTACAATATGTTGTAATGACTGATAATCTGAACATGTTCAAGAGGGGCCTGGATGCCTTTCTGGAGAACGATAATATAACATTGTATGGAAATAAGATTTTTTGTAAATAGTTTCTGTTGATCCAGGGAGTTATTCTGACTGCCATATTAGAGGGTGGGAAGGAATTTTTCCTGCTTTGGGCCATTTGGAATTAATCTTGCAGGGTTTTTGCCTTCTTCTAGATCAATGCAATATAATGTATAGGTTGGACTTTATGGACTGATGTCTTTTTCTAGCCGTTTTTACTATGATACCTCCTTCATTGGAGTCAAGCTGAGTTTAATTAAGCTTGACTGGGAAAGGCACACACCTGTCTACATAAGACCTCACAGTTAACAGTGCAAGAGTACATGAGAATGGTGATGTCCAAGGAGCTCAGAGACAGAATTGTGGCAAGGCACAAACCTGGTCAAGGTTACAAAAGAATTTCTGCAGCACTTAAGGTTCCTAAGAGCACAGTGGCCCCCATAATCCTTAAATGGAAGATGTTTGGGACGACCACAAATCTTCCTTGATCTTGTTGTCTAGCCAAACTAAGCAATCATGGGAGTAGAGCCTTGGTGAGAGAGGTAATGAAGAACCCCAAGATCACTGTGGCTTAACTCCAGAGACGCAGTAGGGAGATGGGAAAAAATAACACAAAGTCAGCTATCACTGCAGCCTCCACCAGTCAGGGCATTATGGCAGAGTGTGCTGACAGAAGCCTCTCCTCAGTGCAAACCATATGAAGGCCGCATACAATTAGCAAAAAAATGACTATGATGATTATGAGATAAAGTTAGCTGTGCAAGAATTTTTTTGTCTCAAAAAACAAATAAAGAACATTCCATCACAAACAAAGTATTTAAATCAGTTCATCTTTACTGTATAGTAATATAAAATACACTTAAAATCATGTAGTAGATTTGATAGGATAGGGAATTCAAAAGAATGTCCTGACACAGAAAATAGTGGGAGACACAATATGCAAAATAGTATTTCATAACTTGGTAATGCAAAGCTCAAGTTTAAGTTGAATATATAGATATTTCAGGAACATCATAGTAATCTCAGTAATCAACCAATGCATACAATATGTAGTAAAAAATTGTTTCTAAGCCATGTATGACTAGTGTCAGACCAACATCCCTAAGCCCGTTTCAATTGGTCATGCCTTCATCTGTGGGTCAGTTTAAGGCGTGACCTGTTGAAACGTTTGTAGGGGTGGTGGTCTGGCACTAGTCATACATGGCTAAGATTCTATTTTTTACTACATATTGTATGCATTGGTTACTTACTGCATGTTATCAGAATTCAAGGCTACCTCTGTATGAATCTACTCATAGATTTTTCTATGTGATGGGACACTGTGGCTGGCAATGTGATGAAGTAAAGTATGTGCAGTATTCTAGATTACATTTGTTCCTGTGTCCATTACTTATTATCATTATTATTATTGTGTTTTAATAATTGTACAGCAATATTTTCTGTTTTTATGATTTGAATTATTAGTGTGTTTTATAGTCAGATAACTCACAGTGTCACAGTAACTAGAATCCGCTTTAACTAAGTTTGACTGCATGAAACATGAAAGACTTTGGATCTCTGGATCTCTGGTTACAGGAGTGGTTGACATGGTAAAATTAGTTGAATAATGATGTAACCTATTGGTCTACAGTGGTGGGGACTGAAAGCAGCCTGTCAGCTTTGCAAGCATTTATAGTCTAAGTTGTGATATCTCTATTGAAGAGGGTATGAAGCTATCATCATTTTTATTAGTAATTAACCACATTGGCAAGGGCATCACTCATGAGCTGAATGGGTGCCATACCCACTGGGTGTCTGCTATCTAACTGACTCTGATAAGAGACATTGAACCCCTCTGATACTTTGGTCAGATGTTAGCAGGGCATCTAAGTGGTTACTTTCTATTTCATCTTTATGTTAGGAACAGCTCTACAGGCAGGTCTCAAGAGTATTCTATGGATGTTTGCCATAGATTGAAATCTAATTTTCAAATCACCCCCTTTCCATTTAGAATAATAAATAGGAAGCCCAATTCTCCCGTAGGACACAAGTCCGCATAAGCTAATGTAAATGGCAAAATTAAAAAAAAAACTCTGGCTTTTGGTAGGCAGGACTATAATCCATAACTTGAGTAATATTACACATTATTCTTGTGCCTCACTGCATAGGTTATGTTTTAAAAGTTATGTTAAAAGTTTGTTTCATGTTTCTAATTCTCAAGCGTTCTACATCAAGTAATTCAGTTATTTTATAGATCTAAGTGAGATCAAGTGCATAAAAAGAGCTAAAATGGTCAGTGAAAGGGATGCTTTTCACTGAGGAAAACAATGGCCTAACCTGACTGAAAAGACAAGCATTTGGTCTGTATCCATTGCTGACAAAGGAGCATTTTATCTGAAAAAAGAAGCAGTGAAGTGGGCTGTAGAACATTAAGAGCAAGGCTAGGCTGCAGCACATCTACATAGAAAGCTCTGATGAAAGTTATGCTTGGAAAAGTCCAAATAAGGGACATGTTCACTATTTCTGAAAATTCCTGTGTTGTATGATTTTGAGACATTATGGCTCTTACATTCATCCCTTTATTTAGTCGTGCATTATTTAGTTGTGCTTTTCTCATATGCTTTATTCTGATGGGAACATTCAAGTTGCTTTTGTTATACTGGAGAACACTGGATTCCAAAGGACTGCAATCAATGAACATTTTATATAGGGTTTCACACTTGAGATCCTCAGCAGCAGAGCAAACCCAATGATCAATGGGCTCATTTGACATTTCAACCTCAGGGCACTGGAAACACTGATACTGCTCGACCGTGTCTATAAAAAGGGAAGAGAAGGGAAATTTACTCGTCTCTTTTGTTTTCTCTGGGTACTACAGACTTTAGTTTTTCATATCGGTCTGCCACAATGATTAGAGTGGCTCTGTATGGTTGAGACTTAATTATTCATAGAACAAAATGGGATCAAGATTCCTAAATGTCTATATGTTTTACTTATTTTATTCAGAGTTTTATTGGGAAAAAAATGGAGAAAACGGGGTGCTCTACGTGTAGCCGTGCTTCCAATTTTTTAGACCATAAGGACAATTCGCTCAATATTTGGTCCAACTAAATTTCATTTTATATTAAAATGTTTTCCAATAAAAGCCTATTGTAAAAAGTTTTCATAAAATCTTAAAGCTTTGCGTTTCGAGGTCAGAAACACGACCTCTTTATCAAGCTTATCAAGACAAAAAACAGTGCACCCTTATTTTGATAAGCTTGATGTGCGAATTGTCTCTATGATCTGAAAATTTGGAAGCACGGCTACACGTGGAGTGCCCCGTTTTCTCCATTTTTTCCCAACAAAACTCTGATTTCCATCTATAAGTCTACAGAGTAGTTATGCGCTGAGAATAACTACATCAGGTGAGCGGACATCCACACATCCACATTTGTTTCTATATATTACAGTGTAATCCCTTCCTCTTTTAGTTTACTTATTTTATTGTCATTAAATATTGTGTTTGTATTTTAATTATTTAAGGAGTTACCCATTACAAATTCCTTCTAAGTACAGTTCCACAGGAGCTTGCCGATCACACATTCTTAAAGCACCACCATAAATGCATACATCCCATCATGGAATCTAACCTGTCTTTGCTTGGTGATGTGGTTACAATCAGATCAGTATCACCTCTCCATTTGATCTCCAGCAGTCAACTAAACAGAAAATATGGGTTTGAGAAACATAGGTATGGATCCTATAGGACATCTAGAAGTTTATGGTACATCCCATGGATCTGATATGGGAATATATCTTTATATATATATATACATATATACATATATATTTATATATATACACACCACCATTGACACCCACAATAAGTGACAGCTGATCGCCAGCAAAGTTATCAGGGGAAATTAAATCCCCTTGGACGTGCGACCATGTGATGTATTCCTGTGAATATCATGTGACAATCCTCCCCAAAATGGTGGCTTCCTGTGCTGTCGGCATGCTAGTACCGGCATGCAGGTTTTAGCTATTTAAATGCCACTCTCAACTTTTCAGCTGCATATAATGAGTTACTGTTCACCATTATTGCTGACCTAGTCCCGAACTTTCAATGAACACGCAAAGTTTAGTAAAAACCCTTACTTTGCAGTTCAGGTCCGCTCATCACTAGTCACTAACAAACTATTAAGTATTCACATGAACACAAGAAAGTTTGTAATATTTCTCAATTGAGCAATGCTTCCTTCTCCATTTACTTTGTCTCTTATCATCCTCCTTTATTCTATGTCTAGGTATACTACAACAGGACTTGCCTAAAGGACAACTGACTTACAGATGACCTCTAGTCACAGACGGACCTTTCCTCGCAATGTGACTACTGGTGAAGCTCTCTGGATGCTTTACTTTAGTCCCAGGCTTCAATGATCAGCTGTACGGTGTCTGTAATAAAGCTTTATTGATGATACTTGTTCCTGTGAGAGCTCAACATTTTTAAAATTCAATTGTCACTGGGACAAAAAAATAGCATCTGGAGTTACAATAATAAAATATATCAGTTCAGACTTATACACAAATTCAAATTAAGAACAAACTTAAAGAACATGTCCTTTACGTAACCCAGGGACTACCTGAATTTTCAGTTTTATAAGTTCATTGGTTAATCTACCAAAGAAAATTAGTCTTGCAGATTGAGAGTGCTTACTGAAAAAATCAGTTTTTTTGTCTTTTTTTCACATTTTTATTATTTACTTTAATGTAATGTGGTGTCAGAATGGAAAAGATAAACTTTCCAAAAGAATATATATACGTTATGAATTGTCAAATAGAAGAAATATCTGCATGATGCCAGAGGGTTTGAAGAACTCTGATCCTTATAATGTTTCCATTATCACCACAGAGTGAAGTATTTTTGATGATATATACTCTCCCAACTTTCTGACTCCTTCAAAGATGCTACTATCTACCCTACCTATCCATTCAGATATAGAAGGAGGTTCACTTTACATCCAGCTGATAGAAATTGTAAGGTTTTTTATTACTTTTAAAGGGGGTTGTACAAGATGAAAAAATTCAGAAATGGCACCACACATATCGATGGGTTGTAGCTGGTATTACATATCAGTTCCATTCCATTCCAATAGCAGTCACAGCCAGTGGACAAGAGGGACGCTATTTCAGGAATGGATCTGTCATATTTTTTCTTATCTCAAATCATTTAACAATATATATTGTGCAACATATTGTCTATAAAAAACAGAGAGACCAACTCACCCAAGTAAAGTATCCTCACCTCTCTAAATTACTTTTCTAGCCTCTGAGTAAAGAATTATTTTAAGATAGGGGATTGATAGACACAACATGTTAATTCTGCAGAATACATCAGACTGGGTACTTTGAATAGTTTTCTTTACTGACCTTTGATGGTTACTAGGGACGCTGGCTTCTCTTCGTCAGCTTAGATATTTTTAGTTAACTCACATAGCACAAGCATTTATTTGCCAACTGCTGGCACTGAAAACATAAATGACAAGAAATTAAAGTAAGTTTTTTATAAACATTATGGGAGTGATTTATCTTTAGTCTGAACATTTGCTTGTAGTTTTTTTTTCAGGTTTGGGGCTTGCTTGATATATCTTACAGGGTGATATATTAGACATGTGAGTCTGAAAAGTCACACAAGAGTTCTAAGTTCTAAGAGTTCTTTTTCCTATGCTTAATTGGGAGCAGACTTTATTGGCGCCAAAATTGCACCTTTTTTTAATACATCCACATCTGAATTCTAAATATATATCATACACAGCACTGAAAAACTCTGTCACTGCAAACTTTGCTAAGGTGAGTGTAAAAATCGCTAATTTTGCAAACGCAGCCAAGAAAGTTGCAATAAAGTTGTCTATGTCCCTTGATCACGGTGTGGTGAGCACACGCTGTCTGACCGAGCCAGGGGTCTGCACAGAAAAATATATGAGATGTCCTTTATTTTCCATATTACTGAGATGGCAACTTGGCTTTCGATGGAGCTTTCAATGGAGAGGGAAGGCATTGAGAAACACTCCTTTCTCCTGCATCTGGCTGTATGCTCGCCCAGGCTCCATTTGTGTGCATATCTCCTATGATACTTTAAATATTTTACCTATTTGCAAGTAAATGCTAGTTTTTTGTGACTACATCTCCATTCAATCACATTATCTCTGCCAACAAATATTTCACATTGGTGGCACTGTAGCATCTGACATTGCCAATGTTCTTTCATGACATAAGACATGACATTCCAAATGTTGAATTCTCTGTATTCTATTCGCAAACCACTAAAAAGGCAATCAGCGTCATGCTTCATGCTGTACAATATGCCAATAAAGTCAGCAGCTTCCAAGGAACAAGAATTCAGCTGGCTTGCATTTGACATTTCAATAAAAATGGACAGTTGTACAAGAAAACTAGGAAGAAACTTTGTGATCCGTGAAGCTATCATTTTTCTGTCATTATAAAATAACTACTGCTACAAAAAGAACATAATGGATTTGTTTAACAGTATGAATAAATAGTAAGAAAAATATTTGACATTGAGTATATGGACAGGAAAATGGAAACATTTGTCTCATGATTTATGATGCTTCTAGTATGTTTTTTTTTTTATAGTTAAGTAGGAGAGTTAAAACCTTACTAAGGTACTTTGATTTTCCTATGTTGGCTAAACAGGTTGCAAAAATGTTAGTGCTGGGAGCCTCAATGGTTGCAAGAACTTTGCAAATAGGAAGGGAGGCAGGGCTACAAACTAAAGGAAAATGAGCAGTAGGCGCTCTTTCCAGAATATGTGATTTTTATTTTTAGTTCACTTAATTTCCATTGTGATTCCCTGACATCTTTGAAGCCACATATCCAACCTCTTACTATTCCTTGCCATCTTTACCTTAAAACTTCTCTAGTATCTGACTATCCTCAAGACTGAGTCTACACAAAAGCTCATCCATGTCCTCATCATTTGCAGCATAGACATCTTCATCCGTCTCTGCAGCTTCCCAGCTCATACACCCCTCCAAATGGTATTCTAGGATTTTCTCTGAGCAGCCCTCCTTGGCATCCCTACAAATCATTTGCTTTCCCATGCACTCCAATGAAAGCTCCTTTCCACATCCTTAGTTAAATGACCCTTTTCTAACTCTATTCTATTCTATAATGGATTGAAGGTAAGCTTCGATATCAAGTACAGCCACTATAAAATGTTTGGTGCTTGTCCAAACATAATGGTATTCTTAAGCAGTGGTTTAGTGGTTTGGGTGCTGATGGCAACCACTGATCATGTATTATTCATCTATACTAAGATAGATGCTCAATTAGTTTACTAGTCAACTAATTCACCACTTTCCTCCATTACCTCTATTACACACCTTGACTTACCCTTAAAATATCTGCACACATGATCTCTTATCCTGACAAGACTTTCTCTTTTCTCTACTGTCTCCAAAACTTCTTACTTGTGTCTCTGTACAATGTCACTCCCTATGACACCCTATTATCGAAACATGTAGACCCAACTCTTATGCTTCCTGGTACGCTTACCTTCACTTATAGATTTAAAGAGTTTGCTAGCAGACTGGTGTTCTTAAGAACATGTACCAATTCAGTCTTTGGAGAAGGGGGGAGGGAAGTTTATCAAGACTAGTACTGGTGTAGAAGCCTTGATAAACTTGACATTCCTGGTACGCAGCCAAGTAGGCGTGGGGTAGAGTAGGCCATTCCGTGGAATGGTTATAGCGCAGTTCTATGCCAAACTGCCTGGCCAGATATTGCACATGAAAGAATAAAAAAATAAGTAAACTTTATAGTTTATTGTATTTGAGTGATCAACCAAAGCTGCTTGACACTTTCATAACTGGAAGACTAAAGTATATGGTAATTACTCAAAGCTAAATACATAAATATGTTTATTCATAAAGAATTCACAAGAAACTGAAATAAACTTCCCTTAGTACCCAAAGAGTGTGTCAACATACTTACTGGTGTGAACTGTGTGCTACAATAAACTGTATCAGAATTGGCCAAAAGTATAGTACAACAGTGGAACATCCCACGTGTGTTTTTCCCACCAAAATATTCACCAGGTCTTAGGACCTAGAAGCGGTGTAGATACTTCACAGCCATCAACCACTGAAATGTATTGATAGCTCCTGTGTCTGTATCATCCACAAGATGTGCTGTTATGTCTTACAACCCATCAAGATATGTTACATCTACAGTATTTGGGGAAGGGGTTAAACGGTAGAGGAGAGCTTCGTAACTTGTCCCATTTTTGTAAATTTTATACAAATTGACAAGACATTTACTTTACTCAGAAAGCACATATGCTGAATAGATTTAGGAAAATCATTTCTATCTCTGCCAACTAAAATTGGTTCATGTTACTAATGATATTCAAAGTCATCAGCTTAAATAATATACTATTGGCAAAAAAGCTGCTCACACACACTGCAAGTTTGGTGGCTCAATTCTATTACACTTGTATCTTAAACAGTTTATTATTTGCTCCTCTCTGATCTCTTCATAATATGTTTATCTCCATTTAATATAGCAGTATATTTAGACAATGTAAGACTGGTGACAATGTAGACAATGTACACCAGCCATATGCAAAATAATTCTTTCTTACCAATATTATTAGATATTTATATTAGATATTTATGACAGATTCTTTCTTGTAGTATTAATCTGAGCACCTGCTATAATCATATGTCACAAAAGTAATATCAACATTAGAATAACGTACCAGTTAAAATGCCCATTGATGTTTACGGACTTTTAAAGAAAACCTGTCATCAGCAATTGAACTAATAAACCACTACCAGAATATTGTCAAGCAGCGTAACACCTTCTAGTTTTTTTTTCTTTCATGGTCCTGTGTGGGTGGTGGCATTCACCCAGAAAATCAACTTTGAAGTGAGCTGTAAATTGGTTTTATAAAGTCAAGGAGGCAGAGAGTTTAACACTGGAGTCAAGAGTCTGAAAGTCTCCTCCTCTGTGATTAAAAAACATGCATCGAACTTCAGGAGACCTGGTTAGGGATGTATCTTGATGCAGGTCCATCAATTACAGTGAAGGGGGCTTCCAGAGGAAGATGGAACTTGACATCAGTGTTAAAATCTCTGCCTCCTTGACTTTAAGAAATAAATTTACATCTCACTTTAAAGTAAATTTTCTTGTTGATGCCACCACACTGAGTCATGAAAGAAATTTTTTCCTAGTTTCTTTTTTTTTCATTTTTCAGGGGTATATATACTTTTTATTTATTTTAATTCTTTTAGACCTAACTTTAAATTGGCAAAATATCAGTCAGATTGATTATCAATGGTAGAGTATGAACTGGAAAAGTAAGTCATATTCATGGACAGGACACTTTGAGAGAACTCATCAAGTCCATACTGGGGGCTGAAGCTTTAGAATGACAGGATCCCAGACACTTAATAGTACTGTCTGAGCTCACTGATTGCTCTGAATAGGATCTGAATTCAGGCTTCTGTGTTTGAAAACCACACCCAAGGCAGCTTTGACTGACAGCTCCCTTTCAGGATCTTTCCTTAGGGGAAGCTTTTTTTAGGTGCAGCTGTGACTTGAGCAATGGACAGCTGAACCAGTCAGTGTTGGGGTCAGTGTCCATTACTTCCTTTATATTCTGCCCAGTTCCTTCAGAGGGTTATATGGTTATCGCAGTCCTTTTCCTTGACTTTGCTTGTACTATTGCTTTCTTTGTTATTCTGTGTATCCAACTTCAGCTACGTTTAATCTTGGTTCTGACCTGGTTTTGTCTGACTCTGTATATCTAATTTATGTGGTTTCCAAAACCTTAAACTTGTGTCTGTATTGCCTTCTAAGGTTGATGTGTTTGCTAGTGAGCCACTTATTTTCTGTCATCTCTAACAATCTACATCTGGCTCCGCATAACACCCCTATGTTATTTGTACCTACTCAATGCCGGGTTAAGGGTATGGAGGAATGTCATGGTACTGTACTTGCTAAACATTCTGGAGTCACTGCTCCTGAATCTTACTGTTGGCCTTAGTGGTCAAATGACTTTGAGAAATATGTTGCAGCACGTAATGTAAAATCTGTAATTTCTTTCCACTAGAGAACCGGCCTAACGCCAAGGAATTTGCTATGTTCATTAATCTGATTGAGGAAACTGTTAGTTATCACTGAGTTTGTGTACAATCACCATGTTTCCCCTTCTACTGCCATGTCTCCATTTTTCTGCAGTTATAGTTTTAATCCCCATTTGTCTACTGCCCTGTCTAGTAACACTCAGGCATACACCATTGTATCCAGTGTATGATCTGTTTAAGCACAAGGCCAAAAAAAATCTGTTGAATGCCCAAGATTTTATGTGCACTGGAATAGATAGAGCATCTTTAGTTGAGGGTTCAGTGGCCCCTCCTAAAAGGAGGGGGGGTTGAAATGTGTTCATCCGTTTTGTGTATCCTGTTGCTGTTTTACCATGTGAAAACCAATAAAAGATTTTGAATTTACGGATTTCCAAGGATAGTTCTGAGTGCAGGAAGCCTTTCTAGGAATGTTCAGATTTTTGTCTGTTTGCTGAGGATTTGGGCTGCGGGCACTAATGGAATCCTAGGGTCACTACAGGAGTAAGTTTTAAAGCTACTAATAATTTTTTTATTTTCCTTGTTATAGCTAGAATTCATCTTAAACAATGGGAAGGAGTCGGAGCAGCACAGGTTCCTTGTGGTTGCAGAGCCGTAGATCCTTTGGTAATGGGGGGGGGGGGGTATATCTGTTTACCTATGGGTCAGTCGGAACCTGAATGTTTATATTAGTGTCTCCTGCTGTTGCACATGAAAGGAAAAAATGGTCAAGCAGGAAGCATTACAAAAATAAAAGTTCATTTATTTTCTACAAGCCTTCACCAAGAGGTGTCTGGCAGTGTCTGGCAGTGTCTGATTTACGATTACCCCCTTAGAATACATTTACATTCAGTGATATACATTCATAATATGCAGTTTTACTTGCAGAATCTATATACATTTGTATGTCTGCTGCTCCTCAAATACATGTTATAGACTAAGATGTTGAGCTAGTGTGCATAAAGCTTTTTCTCTTCAGTAGATGGCTCTTCTGTGTTTTCTTTCTCTTTCTCTCAGGACAATGAAGACTGTGAACAAATCAGGGTGCCATAACCTCTGAAGTGGAATTTGGAAAACTAATAAAAGATTGTAGTCTATTCATCCTTCTCTGCTGTCACTGGTCCAAAAACTCAGTACTTACAGTATAACTGCGCAGCAACCTCACAGACTTTCCATAACTACATTTACAAAGAAAGCATTGATATAACGACATGTATTAAGTTATATAATATAAAGGTAAAATGAAATAAAAGCAACATTTAATGTAAATATGTTTAATGAGAAATATGTTTAATCAGATCATCTTTGCTAAAATTATAGGGGATTTATAGTTGTTAATCTTGCCCTACTGGTCACAACACATACTCTATACTAAGAGGCTTGGAACAGGCGCATGCTTTAGTTATGGCACTGATACACCCCTCTCCATGCCTCACTCCTTTCTCTTCTAGTTTTAGATGCTATGGAGGACATTTTTGAACGTGGTGCACATTAGATCAGCGTAGGATATAACTAGATTGGTCTTTTGCTGTGCCAGATCTATCACTGTGTCTGCACGTCCGGGCTGCCCCGTTCATCTCTATGGAGCTGCCGGAGATTGGCGAGTACGGTGGCCATGTGCGGCAAGCTGCTCCGCTCATCTCGGGGAGCAACAAGGGGTTCGACTGTAGTACATTAAACCCCATTGAACCCCCCATTCTCTTGATATATAAGGTCTCAACACTTAATCACTTACTTGTTTAATGGGAAAACCCCTTTAAGACTGCTGAAATGTATTTTGCAACATCTATTCGTTGGTTTTGTTCAGTGCACTATTAATACACTTTTTAGCGCACCAACTTTTTTTGCTGCAAAGCCATGCTCCTTTCCTCAGGTAACACCCCTGTTAATACATGTCAGAATAGTGTCTGAAATGGTAAAAAAACCCTTGATAAATGAGGTGCAAGACAGTTTTTTTGGTGAAGACAGCCTGAAAAAAATCTCCCCCAGTGCATTTGCAAAAAAGACTAATTGCTCCAGCTACAGTGTTTTTACACTACAGCGCCCAAACAGGATAGTGCTCCCATACACAGTGCCCTCTAACCAATATGTAAAGAAGAAAATATAATCCACTGAATGCCTACTCATTCTTTTAGTGCAAAGCGGCTTGTGAACAGCAAACCACTGAGACCTATGACAATATTATCGAAATCTACACGGTATATAATTTCCATTGGTCATTACCCACCAAGGAATTAAGATAAATAATTTAGTAAAATGCTAATAGGTGAGAAAATGCTAAAATGTAAGAAATTCTACTACTGTACTATACATATGCAATCTAACCCACGTTCATTTTATTTTTTGTCATGACCCACCGATAACAATTGGTCGAAGAGTAGTTATTAAATAAGTGCACCTTTGGCCTGTCCTGTGTGTGAACACATAGCTTATAGTGCACACAGTAGTCCATAGATCCACACCTTCGTCACTAAGGTCCTCAGATAAAGAGGGGGAAAAAATTTAAGTAATCAGGGATTATTTAATAAGAAAGCATTCTATAATAATAAATACAGTTAAGCCTCATTTTTAGAAATGAATTTAATTGAGTTATTCTCGGAAAACCCAAAATGTCAATAAATGAAAAAAGAAAATCAATAGAAGAATGAAAATACTTGTAATACTAGAATTATTCCAATAAATACATAAATTATAGAGGAAGTATTCAGTAAATACATGGCTAAGTTAATAGCTTAGAAAACATCAGAGGTCCACAAATATAATTAACAAAATTGCTCCATAAATCTTACAATTTCACTAAACTGCGAGAAATCGAATCAAATGAAACTATGAAAATATAACTTGTGGGAACCATAGGATTCTGCTGTGTGATATGAAACAGGGAATACAAAAAGCGGAAGCTTTGTAAGTAACCCATAAAAATCAAGTTGCTGCTCTAAGTCACATGATTGGTTAGTCTTCTGTTGGCTGTCACTATAGTCATTTCTTAGCCTGGGCCTACTGGAGGTTTTCTTAGCACTACAAAGGTAAGTTGGATGCAGTCCAATCCTGCATATAAGCCTTAGGCTTTTTTAGAAACTGTTTTCAATTTCAGAAATGTTGACAGTATCCCTATCTAACATGGGGGGGGGGATGGAATTTTCATGGCACTATTTGTGAGCCACTTTTTTTCTTGTGAGCTCAAATGAGATTTATCATTGTGGCTTAGTCTTCTTGTTAATTCTGGCATATGAAGTGTTCAAGGAAATCAACCATGCTCCTCATCATTTTGATCCCGGTGCTTGTGTTTGCTAATCTTTACACGCCTGAATCACTTAGAAAAGAGACTTATAAAAAGTAGCCTGGAGCACGGGGACAGGAAGATGACATCACATCAGGCGAAAGGCCTGAATTCACACCTCCGAGGAGATAGATACCTCCCTCTCCCATGTGGAAGTGGGAGATGATGTCATGCAGGAGGCGCACATAATTAGCAGCCCGGAGTGCCGGACATGTTGTCCCATCACTAAATACTGATAATTATAAGTCTCCTTTCTAGGTGATCCAGGAGTGTCATGACTAGTGAGGACAAGTAAAGGGATCAAGATGAAGAGGAATGTAGGTGAGTATTTTTAGTGGGTTTTTTTTTACCTTTTTCTACTGGTTTATTTCCTTTAGCGTCTGTTGAAAACATTGCAGAAAAGTCACAAAAGAGCAGCACATTTTTGTACAACCGATTCTGAGGTATTTCCTATGCTAGGAGGGGATTGGAGTGGTTTTGGACCAAGATTTGTGACTTTTTAAATTGTCATAAATCAGACAATCACCTGCATTTTAGTCATACATGAGATGTATTGAAGATGATTTAAAAAGTGGTAAGGGTATGAAATTGTCGCAAAAAATTGTGCAAATCAGCAGATGTGACAATTTAGTGACATGAAAATGCTTGAAAACAGGCGCAACTACAAAGATAAATTTCCCTCATTGCTTTCATCATCTGCAATCCTAATGAAAAAGAAGTATACAATCTGTACAAAATGATTGTTAGTAACGTGTTATTTATATTGTAATTACAGTGTCATCATAGAAACCATTATCATAATCACTGTCGTCCTCATCAGTTACATATTTGTATCCTACCATTTTAAGATGAAGTGGATTCATTGTACAAACAATAGATATCACATTAGGGGGGAAGGTGTGGGGGTCATGTATTTGTGGAGTGAAGTGGAGCTTCTTTGATCCTTAAAAAACAGCTCAGTCAGCAGAGTAAAAGGGGACGCTGTCACACATTCAATGGCCCCCAATTACGTTGCCGCAGATAAAGAGCTAATTGAGCTGAGATGCATTAGCATAAATTTCTTTTCAAGCATTGTGATCCATAAATGTGCAGTCATTAATAACTTTCATGGTTTTACTGATCCATCTGTGTTAAAGAGGGTTATTGTGCAGTGTCTATAGACGTCTGCAGGTGTCAGATGGAGTGGGTAGATTTACAATGTAGGGGCAGATTTCACAGGACTGGTGGAAGGAAGAATGGCATAACCTCACACTTAAGATGGACCTCAGCTGCTAAATAAACCATTTCTAAAAAAAGGATTCATTGAGTATCAGGGCAAGAGAATTAGGTGTAAGCGTCAAATGTTTTTTTGGTATTTTTTTGTGTATTACTGCATTAAGTTTGTTTGAAGTTTGCATGTTTACCAGCATTTGAATTACGGCTCACATAAAAATGTCCACAAATTGAGCAGGCGGAGAATTTTTCTTTCATTTGTTTCACTAGTGTTGATATTCAATACTTGTTCTGCAAATAGTATGAACTATGGAGGAATTTAGCAAGACCTGGCAGCAGCTGTTAATGTTGCCCACCATAAGTTGCTCTGGATATACTAAGAAACTCCTGTCTCTTAGTATATCCAATGCACAACCATATGCCCAGATTAATTCTATGCCAGGCCCTGTCTATGAACACCGCTATAGCTAGTGCACTGACATCACCTCCCTCTTAGTATATCAGGTGCTACATCCTATGCCAGGGTGCAAGCTATAGGTTATACACCAGTGCTGGATATCTCCAGCCACCCCACTGCATGCTCGTATGGCAGGAAGGTGGAATCGGGGGGGGGGGAGTCACAATTCCTGACCTTGCGCTAACTTTTTCATATCTTGTATGCCAGTACATGCCATGATACATCATTAGAGATCATCCCTTCATTCCCTTAAGTAACAAACATTTCCCTTATTCTGGCTATGAAAGTTCTATTTTTCTGCCTTTTTTCTGAGCTTTGTGATACAGCAGAAAGCTTAGTGATATGAAATAAGAGGCTTGCTGACAGCAAATGAACTACACCGGACTGCCATCCCCTTTAATCAAGTCAATGTCATACAGGTAGGAATAGAAGCTCTTTGCTGTTTCGGAAAAAAAAACAGGACAAAAACATTTCATTGAAATTCTGTGAACTTCAGGTTTTATTATTACAATTTTACAATTTTAAAGATCTGTTCTGTATTGACAATTTTAAGTTGTACTTTCTTGCATAATCATTTCAATTAATTGTTATTATTCTTTTATTTTAGATTAAAATGGCAATTTCCTCATGGTTATTTTCCTTTTTTTTACACTGGAAAATGATGTTTTATAGTCTTTATACATAATTTCCATAACAGTATATTCATAGGATGGATGCCAATGGGTCGAATGTTATACAAATACAAATCTGACATAAATTAGCACCAAAAAAATTATAAAATACTAACCCTAACAGTTTTATGTATTACATAAGAAATCTATTCCATATTAAATCACATCCTATTCATAAGACTTCCAGACTTATATGGTCATTATTTCTATGCCTACACTTATACTTCAAGGACTGCACAGGTGGGGGATAAAAGTAAGCTACAAAAATGCCTACTTATTTTGCCTGAATTGATTCGTCATCTTCATCTTAAGATTTGTTTAAAGGGAAGCTACTTCAACTGTTCACATTTCTCATCTTATTTTTTTCATTTAAAGGGAAAATAAAGCAAACTAATTGCTAGAATGAATTATATAAGGTGTTAACTGAGGCCAACCTATTAACTCCTTAAAGTTGTTCAAGAAGGCACAACGTTGTGAATAGTTTTTTTATGCAATTGCCAGTTGAGGGGTTACATAGGCCTTAGGCCTTTTGATATATCTGGGGACGGCTGCTGGGCAAAACTACCCTGAGTCTGACCTGGTGTAGTTTTGTGTTAAAGAGAACCCGTCATGCAAAATAACCCCCCTAATCTAAATGTATTTTCATAAACTACCATTAGAGAACATTGCCCCTACCCCTTCATTGTCCCTCTACATGCCTGTAAACTTAAGCAATGAGGTCCTAAAGCTGTATCCAAATGACCTGTTAAATGTCCAATGAGTCATTAGCATATTCAAGCTGTCCAGCTTATTCATGAGTGGGAGGCACAACCACACCCCCAGTGCTTGACTGACAGCCTGTATAATGATGTGAGGCTGTATAATTATGTGCTTCCTGGTGCTGGTGGCCACACCCCCTGCAGCCTGTGTGTGTATAGGAGAGATACAACAGCTCCAGGATGCAGCCATGTTATAGCAGAACATGTCAGGTACTTGTGTAGTTGATGTCTGTATCTCACATGATATAGCAGAACATGTCAGGTACTTGTGTAGTTGATGTCTGTATCTCACATGATATAGCAGAACATGTCAGGTACTTGTGTAGCTGATGTTTGTGTCTCTGTGTATTAGGAGGATGCAGATGCAGCACACACACTAGCAATGCTTTACTATACATTACACACAGACATGAGCAGGGGGAGGAGAGGGGAGGGGGAACAGGAGTGACATCACTGCCTTTGACCATGTGGCCAGCCTCATTTACATAATAAAGAAATGATGATTTTGCAATGATTAATGTATGCATTGACCAGATAAAGGCTGGGATGGAATCCTTGTGAGCTGCTCCAACAGGTAGTAGTGACAGGACTAGTGACACAGACCTGATGACAGGTGTCCTTGAAAACCAGAAAATGAAAGGTTTCTCAAAAGAATGTAGGTACTGGGCGAGAGCTCTCCATGCTTGGCCCCTCCATTGGCCACTGCACCCCTTTACGCCCCCTCCATGCCCACATGACAATGTGCAAGAATTTGCAATTATTTCACTGCGTCTATGCCCGGAAACTGGTTTAGAAACAGTGGGAAATCTCCCCCATTATATTTACAGCATATCATACCATATTTCTAGGTGCGCATTCAAAGCTATTCTTATAGTTGATATACATCATAAATTCCTGGTAACATATCAGAGCGATGAACCTATCTATTTAACCAGTGGTTGGTCCAATCACCTACCTATGGGGCTGAGTAGTGGTGCCCATGATTACAGTGCATGACTGGATGTTTCTTGCCACCTTATACAAAGTTTCATGAGGTCCGGGAATTTTCCCCCGTATCTGATGCCGGGTGGAAGTCTAATGCACACTTGTTGCTTCTGCTTGTGCTTTAGGAAATGGTAAGTATAGGAGGAACGGCAGACTGTGTATCAACAAGGGATATATTTTAACTGTATACTTATATATATTTAAAACTAAAGTCTGCATGGTTTTAGAAATACAAAGAATTATAAATGATCATATAGACAATGTTTAAAAAGTATGTGTAATAAAATAATAACTTTTATATCTCTGTATTTCAAAACTAAGGAAAGGATAATAGTGAAAGAGGGGGAATAAGAAAACAACACAAAGGAGATGCAGAATAAATATAAATACATAGCTTACGGTAAGTGACTTTAGTAAAATATATATTGTGGAAGATTATAGGTGACAAGGGAAAGTACCAAACTGTTATACATGTATGTAACCATAAACATTACTATTAAGTGATATTGACAAAGAAAGTGCTCACTGATAAAGAATTAGACATTTGAGGGGAGATCTATCAGGAGTGTCTGCGAGCAGATCTGCTCTAGTTGCCCATGGCAACCAATCAGAGCTCAGCATTAATCCTTCCACAGCTTTGGAAGAAAATGAAAGCAGAGGTCTGATTGGTTGCTATGGGCAACTAGAACATTTCTACTCTGACACTTCTGATAAGGTTAAAAAATTTAAAATATATCTAGACTTGTGCATAGTCCATATGTCATCTAGTCCACTTTGTTTGTAGTATTCTAATCCACTAGCCCCAAACCATAGATGGAAGAGAGGAAATAATAGCCCACGTCAGATATTACTGTCCAAGTAATTTTCGTGCCTTTGCCATTTTGCCATTTTCTTTGTCTTCCTTTATTTTTTTTACGTTGACTGTATGTTGGTGACACAAGTGCCCCCTCATCTGCTCCCAGAATTTAGGGTCTTCTTTGGTTGTCCTTAGCATTCTCAAGGTTATTTACGCTTGTTTTCTCCAAGGTTAGAAAGATATGTATACCACCTTCTCTGAATTGGGAAACCCATCAATAATCAAATCATATTCTAAATCTGAAAGATACAATAAAAAAAATACCTAATGCACTCCACATATTTCTACCACAACGCATTAAAAAAGGATGTAACAGTTAATCCTAATTGAATCCATTAAGGAAATGAACTGATTTCTAAGGATTAATTTAAGACATGTAGGGATATTTTGTATATCCACCTACTTTCTAGCTGCACTTATCATTTTCTATCTGAGATCCCAGTTGCATTTTGATGGATCTCATAATGTCTTGATAAGGTTTTAAGTACACTATCATTTCTTTACATTTAGAGTTTTCAATATCTCTTACACGTTCACCCAATCTGATCCTTAGCTCTCTTATTGTTAAGCCGACATATATTTCTCTACAAGGGCAAGTAGCATGATAAATGACAGCAGTTGTTTTGCTTGTAATATGCTGAGTTATTTTATAAGTAATTTCTCCATCAAAATTGTGAAAAAAAAAGGTCTGCCAATTTGGTCACAGTCCATACAGTTCTTGGTAAGCAGACCCATTTTGGGCCGTTAATTCCAAATGAATTCCTGATATTGAATGACTATGAACTCACATGTCCTTTTACCCTTAGTGCTGTATTCTGAGGTTTTTTCCTTAATGACTATTGGAATAACCATGTTCTTCACATTTTTCTCTCATATCTTTAATTTGTACTTCAAAGGTGGCATCAGTGGAACATATTCTCCAAAATCTCAAAAATTGACCCACTGGTGTGCCTTTTTTGCCGATGGAAGGTGGGGAATTGTAGATGTATTGCAGATTATCGTGTACTGTTACACCACTGTGTATAGCATCCAACTATTATTACATCATTGCACTATCTTTCTACTATAACAGTGATGGGGAACCTTTTAGAGGCCGAGTGCCCAAACTGCAACCCAAAACTCCCCTTATATATCGCAAGGTGCCAACCAAAAATTAAAGCAGTAACTTATTGCCTCCTGAGGACAGCAACACAGTAGAAAGATGGAAGATTTTCATAATTTTAGCTTCTTTCCAGTGTCCCTCTGTACAGAGAAAATTGTGGGGCCAGCAGGAGGTCCTCCAAAAATAATTCGGCCCTTTCTACTCATTTTCCCTCTTCCGACAGTCCTAAGTAGCGAAGTAAGTATCAAAGTATGACTAAAAGCAGCATCTTTTAAGTTGCTTGGAACTGCAGGAAGATTCTTTGAGTCCTGTCTGGTGTGCTGGGGCGAAGGCCCGGGTGCCCACAGAAAGGGCTCATGCCATAGGTTCGCCACCACTGTACTATAACAACGAGTGAGAGGGTATTCTGAACATGCTGTTGAGAGTGGTCATGGGTTAGTTGGGCCACTTTGTATATGGAGACTCATTGAAAGTTTATCTGAAATGCATTTTTGGTTATCCTGAGAGTAAAAAAAATATAATAATGTTTCAGCAAATTATATTAGACAAGTATATTGGATTCAGCTATTATGACATCTATATGGATGGAGAACTCTTCTTTCACGATCTTCATAATGTTCTGTAGATGATGTACTAGTATTTATATCATAACATAAATACTGTTATCTCTAACCATCTATATCACTGAAGAATGGATTGGTGTCACCACTTCATTTCTCGTGTTTACTTTATTCTTTATGATTCATTATTTGCAGGTTTATCCATCCCCACTACATGTCTATTCTGTTTTTACGTAGCTTTAAGGGGCTATCAATAATTTTCTGATGGTAGCTCTTGACAGACTCTCAGGAGAACTTGCTTGGGTTGTTTACATTGTGCAATATGAGCATTTACAATTTAATAATGTATCAGCTCCTTTGACCCTCAGACACATCAGATGATAGGTGCACAATGCGATATGTAATGCGTTGCTAATTCTTTCTCTACCAGCTGATTTCTGTCTAGACTAAATGACTTAAGCAGAGAAGAAATCTGTCAGAAAATAATCTATTGCTTAATATACTTACCTACGAAAAAATCCCACAAAGCTACGCTACTGTCTGCTCATACACACTTGTTTATGAGAATCTGGGTTTATTATCATTAAGAAATTAGCAGTACCACAATCTATATTTAGTTTAATTCCTACAGCTAATGAAGAAATCCTGAGATCCTTTATGGCAAATGCAGGTGACGGCCATGGCCAGCTGAGCCCACTAATGTGTTTCATGGGCAAAGTTACCTGCTGAGCACCAGATGAGGCTCATGTGTACAGACAGCAGCTCTTTGATGTACACCATAGACACTTGTGATGTGATTACATTGTATACTTTTTTTTTGTTCTAAACCAATCAGCTATAAATTAGTCTTCTTACTGCCTATTGCAGGAAGGTTCCGAAATGTTGTCCATCTTAAATAGCTCTGTGTCATAGATGTACATCTACTTGATCGATTCTACCTTCTGTACAGTGTTATTGCATCAATTACTGGCGGCTCCAACTATCATCGTCAGAAGACACCTACTGTAACTCACTTTATGTATTGAGCAGCACTTTTCTTTCTGCGCACCTTTAGTAGAGGATAATGATACTTTCGTTTCAAACATATCCTATGTAAATGTATGGAATAGATATACATCTATTCCAAGCTATACATCTAATACATCTATACATCTAATCTGAAGCTATTTGGGCCAAAAACTGCATTACATCATATAATTAGGGGTTGTCTGAGATTAATATGGGCCCCAGGGGGTAAAAAAGTAAAAAAAAAACTATACAGTTTGCTGCAACAGTGCAGCATGGTGCCTCCTGTCTCTATATAGAGATGCTATCAATACCTCGTCACTACAAACATAGACCAGCAGTGATAGGGGGCACAACGCTGCATTGGAGTGCCAGAAAGGGGTGAATATAGCACTTTAGTTATTTTTATACCCCTAATGGCCCATATTTCAAGGATAACCCCTTTAACTGTTTTAGACAACTTGCGCACCTTCTCTGACAAATGGGCAGGGCTCATAGAAACGCTGAATTGAAATGGATGAGGATCTAAAGCAACACTGTACGCATTAATTTTACAGAAACTAAGTCATCTAATAGATGTTATAAATCCTGACTAGACATATAAAAAATGCCCTTGTAGTTTAAAGCTTGTAGATTTTAAGACTGTATAGTTGTATCTGTTACTTTCTAACTGTTATTACAGTATTAGTCAAACTCTATTTTGGATCGGCTGTTTAACACCCAAGTGTCAACATTTCTATGCAGACCTATCACAAATACTTCTTTGTCTACCTTTATTTTCCCTGTTTCTCCATCTTTTTTTCTTCATCACCTTTTTTTTAATCCTTTTTTTCTTCCATTTATCAAAATGTCATTGATAAAACAAGTAACAATGTAAGCCATTCAATACTTCCACACTCTTCTAGCAGTCCCTGCCATCCTTGTCTTCCATTGTAAATCAATCATCTACAGAGGCCTTATTTTTATATAAGATGTGGGTTCTTGTTTCCATTCCTTTTCCCTCTCTAAATGTGGCCTCTACTTTAGAATCTGTAAAATAAATTGGATAAAATACAATTAATGCTTCAGTGGTATTTTTAGCAAAACATGTGGTTACATTAATAGTGTTTATACATTTGAGTAGCTATTTACACAGTTATGCTTCTGCCTGTGACTTATTTCGCCAGTGGTCTCCAATAATAATTTCTGTACTTGCATATGATTGCTTATAAAGTATACGGGATAATTAAGTCTGGACCAACAGTATTAGAAGCCTATGACAAAAATAACCAAACTAAGCAAATAAACTACTCTGTGGCTTTTCCACATACTGAGCATGCCCAGCTTTCACCTATAGCGTTTACAATAATTGCTTTCCCCATAATCTGACCTATTTAGCAGGAAGTGGACGTGAGCTGAACTTTCTTTAGCTTTACACTATGCAGCATTAAAAATTGATGGTCTAGTGATCTTTCACAACAGTTTCTATTCAAAGTGAAACATGCTTTTGGCATCCGGTTTAGGGTTGTCATCTTTGATTTAGGAATGGCAAACCATTTAGACGCTTGTGTCAATAAAAATTTCTTCCGGTTTATGAAGAACAGCTGAAAGGTGGACTCAGAAAGCCCTGCGCTAGTAAAATCCCTATACTAGAATAGAGGACAAGGTACCAGTTAGAGAGGAGCTGTAAATACTTTCTGGCAGAAAGGCAAACATGTATATAGCCATGTCATAATACATATTTCTACAAAGTCAGAGGTGTAAGATGCAGCTACTGGAGGAAAATGGACCGTTTAGGGTCTTAATTGTTTATGGCATGTATAAAAACAAGTAAATTGCTCTGTGCTGAGCCCATTATCTAATATTATCTGTGTACATGCAAAATATGTTCTTGCTAATTGTATTTCTTCACCCATCACATCTACATTGACAAACTGTGAAATGGTATTTCCTTTCCCGACTTAAAAAGTTCCCATTCTAGTTTCCAACCATCAAAGATAACCCCCGTAGATGTAGATAGGACTTAATCAGTGCAGTAGAGGGAGGCTACTCATCTCAATAACGCCCCACTACCTTATTGGAAGTGTGAAACTTTTAACAACCTGTCTTTATATATGCGACCACATAACATCTCCCCTTTGAAAAACATTTTTACTACCTCAGGTGAGCCAGGAGAAAGACTGAGATAGGAACATCCCTTTAAGAATTGTCAACAGGAAAATATTACCTGATTTTTTTTCACTACAACTTTTTATTATAGTTGGCCAACTCCCAGCACCCTAGTTTGCGTATGTGCCATTTCCTCTGTAGAAGGTAGTCCTGTTTTGGTATTCAAGTTAAATCCGCATCATTATCTGTTCTTAAGCTTGTCTCCCACTCCCAAAGAGACTTATTGCAGCTATATTTATGGCACAGATTTTGTCTCTCATAACAGAATAGGTAAAATCTATGGAAATATGATACTGTATTGGGATAAATTTGACATCTAATAACAAGTCTGTGTTCCAAGGGTGGACAATATATAGTTTAGCCCCTTCGGGGTCTGTCCTTTTTTAATTTTGCATTTCCATTTTTCACTCTCTGCATTCCAAAAACTATATTTTCTTTTCTATTTTTCCATTTACAGAGTCATTTAAAGGCTTATTATCTGCACGATAAATCGTACATCCTTGTGGCACCATTAACCTCTGTGCAAAATACTTGGAAGCTGGAAAACTTCAAATTTCAAATACATCAGAATTAAAAAAAAAATTGAGTTGCGCCATATTGTTTTTTTTGCAGGCTTTGCTTTTACGGCTTTCACTATGTGGTCACAGAAATATAAAATTAATATAACATGATTACTTTCCAAATTAATAAAAAATGTAGTTAAAAAGTTTTTGCAGTATACAATTCTGACTCCCATAACTTTTACATACTTCATTTTATAGAGCTGTCAATTTTTGGAGGATTGACATTGAGTTGACATTTTCATTGACAACTGCCCTGTATGAAGAGGGCATAATCCCATGTGCAATTTCCAAGAAGTTCAGTCAATTTGGAAATCATTCAGATAAATCAGGGTTCAGTGTAATTTCTATTTGGATTCCTGCCAAATGTAAAATCAGATATGCGAGGTTTAATTATGTATGATTCACATGGACAGTAAGGTATATCAAAAGCGTACAAATAAATACTTTTTCCCTGGAAAATACGACTGGTTAGGCCAAACAACAGCCTGTAGTGCCAGTATATGGTAATATATAAAAATGCTGGTGACCATGGTTGACCAGTGTTGATGTTCATTATGACCCAACTGCATTCAGTTTTATTGAGCATTTCTAAATGTTGTGGATATATCCTGTAATCTGTAATATTCTGTAATTGAAAATAAGACACTTTTTTGTAGGTAAATACTCATACTCTAAAAAAAATGAGAATTTTATTTAAACTATAGGAAAAAACTAACTCGATTAAATGAAGTTCTCAAGTTATACATATTTACAGGGTTATTCCCATTTCAGCACATTAATGTTCACTACTTTATTAATGTTTTTATGATAAAAAGTTATACAATTTTTCAATAAACACTGGATTATAAGGCACACCATCAATAAATGCCTGCTAAAACATCCAGGTTCATATATAAGGTGCACCAGATTATAAGGTGAACCTGATAAGGATGAATGACCAGCAGGTGGCAGACCTGTGCACTGTTCAAGGCAAATGCTGTCAGTAAGTACGGTTCATATATAAGGCGCACTGGACTATAAGGTGCACCTTTGATTTCTAAGCAAATCAAAGGATTTTTTGTGCGCCTTAGAGTCTGAAAAATATGGTACTTTCTGTATCAATTCTTCAAGATTTTCTAGATCTATGTTTTCTGTCATTTTATAAAAAGCTTTAGTGTTTACTACCAGTGGATAGAAATCTGACCATGGTCACACAGCTGCACAGTTCATTATAACACAGTTACTCTCTGTGATATAATGAGCCATGCACCTGTGTGACTATGGTCAGATTTCTCTCCACAGAAGTAATCATAGAAGCTTTCTATAGAATCAGCAAGCATGAGAACATTAAAGGGGTATTCCATGAATATGAACTTCTGATACGAAAACTCATAATGCTATAAATAACTGAATATAACAAAACTCAATTTCATTAATCACAAAACGGAGCTAAAATAGTTTACTTTTATGATTCACAACATTTTTTGGGCTTTCTAAAGTAGGCAAAATTATCTCCAAGCTACAATGTACAACTACAATTCCCAAGATCCTTCAGTTCTCAGTTACAGCTCCTCTTATGTCCTGCTCGCAGTGATGATCGAACAAACTTTCCTGCTCTGTTACCATAGTACTGAGGTGTAACCGCCATCACTGCACATTATCTCACTGAGATGGGTCTTACCACAACACTGGCCATACTGGATGCACTGCAGCCAACCAACTACAGCCAAACATAGTGATGATCACATGACCTGCCAAGGCAGGTACAGGACATGTGATGACCACCTTCTATCCTGTGTCTCCTCCAGAGGGACAAAGTCACATGGCTGATTAAAGGGCCAGTGGCATTTTAATCCTCCACGATAGTTTATGACCACAACATTTTTCTGCTAAGGGAAGCAACATTTTAAATAACAACTAATTAAATATTTGTTTATATTTTAATGACCCATATGAATATAAATTATGCTTATTCCTGGAATAAGCCTTTAAAAAGAACATGTCCCCATAAACCTGCATTTTAAACCTCACAATACCTGAGAGACAGGGATATAGACATTCCATTGATTCCATCAATGTTTCTGTACGATTTCACTGTGCTGTAAAACATCTATTAGTCTTCCTCAGTTGACTTCTGTATCCAGTCAGGGAGGCTGGGTGAGCTCTCGGATGCAGTGAAACTCTCCCCTCCCGATGGTGTGCATGTGAGGTGCGCCTGTATATTTGAAGCCAGCCTGCTCATTCCCACACATTCACTCAGGCATGTTCACATTGATGCGCGGCTGCTGAACAGCTACTGCGCAGTATGAGGACATTACAGGCACATAGCGAATGCACCGTCACGAACGTGCGGGCAGTGAAAGGGGAAAGAACACAAAGTTGCTGGGGATGAGCAGACCAGCTTCAAAGATACAGGTGCACCGCACATGCACCGTCATCAGAAACAGGCCGTTAGTTACGTGGAAAAGAGGGCAGGGCAATATGGTGTTGCGTTTTGCCTCCACCTCCCTGAGTGGATACAGAAGTCAACTGAGGAAGAATAATATATGTTTTTACAGCAAAGCAGAATCATACAGAAACATTGTATTGTATGCCTTTCTCTAAGGTATTGTGTGAGGTTTATAATGTTGATTTGTGGTGACAGGTTCCCTTTAACATTCATTTGCTGAAATGTAAAAAGCCCTTTTATTTTAATGGTTGCAGTTTTTTAAATGTATTTTAATCCTGGAGTTCTCATATAACTTGTGTCCTGATTGAGTCTCCCAGTTGGCTAACACTTATTTTTATGTAGAGGTCACTTATCAACAGTCATCTCATTATCATTGCAGGCAGGATTATCATGAAGGGTATCACCTTTAGTCCATAAATAAATTCACATAAATTCAGAACCCACTATTGATGGTCACAGATTACCTTCTTCCTCAGCACAAAGCAGAGAATGCATATAACATTTTCCCATAGACTACAATGAGACATCTACAGAGTTTAGTTTTCTGTGACCTATGTGACTTTTTTTACATTTTTGATCACCTATTTTAAGAAGTAATCATTCATCTCAGATGAAAATATGGTAATCCCTCTTATCAGCTGTTCACAACATTCAGATGGTAATGGGTATAAGCTGCAAACAGGTCTTAAAATCCAAGGCATTAATCTAAAAAGCTTAAAACGCAATGTATATTATGTCATTGTTAGATTAGGATGATTGTTTCACCTTTTCTTAAGTTAAAATATCCATGCACCAAGAGCACTGAACTGGCCACCGTACTGAAGAGCGACCCCACAAAGAATAGGATTTATGTCAAAGGCCTGTAAAGTGGAAATGGTAACCATTGGATCTCTGTGTTAGCTGCAAACCTGGTTCTGGCTATCATACCCAAGTCTATCTGATAATGATCACCTTCCCTAAGATGGTATACCCCAGACACCTTAGACAAAATGACTACCAAAGCAGAATCATAAAAACCTAATCCCAACATGAAAACTGAGACATATTAAAAATAAAAATCAAATTGGCAACAGTACAATATATTGTTTTAATTTATAAAATAATATGTAATGTATGATGTACTGTACAGGTGATATACTGTACTCACTTTAAGCACTGCACGTTGTCATGATTGGTCAGAATACCAAGGCTTTTTAGAGAATAGTTTCCAAAAGCCCAGCATTCTGGATAAAGAAGTAAACATTATTTGTATTGCTTCTTACCATAGCTGCAATTGGTTAAGGAAGAGCTGCAATTTCTCATTAAACCAGTCTAATATTGTACTTAGGCAGGCTGCAGTTCTCAACAATGTCATTGGCTGATACTGGTAAATGTAGGATAGATACCGTATATACTCGAGTATAAACCGTCCCGAGTATAAGCCGAGACCCCTAATTTTACCACCAAAAACTGGGAAAAACTACTGACTCGAGTATAAGCCGAGGGTGGGAAATGCATTGGTCAAACCCCCCCCCCTCCCCCCAGTAGTATACAGCCTGCCAGCCCCCAGTAGTATACAGCCTCCAGCCCCCATGTAGTATTTAGCAGCCCCTAGTAGTATACAGCAGCCCCTAGTAGTATACAGCAGCCCCCTAGTAGTATACAGCAGCCCCATAGTAGTATACAGCAGCCCCATAGTAGTATACAGCAGCCCCTAGTAGTATACAGCAGCCCCTAGTAGTATACAGCAAGCCCCTAGTAGTATACAGCAGCCCCTAGTAGTATACAGCAAGCCTCTAGTAGTATACAGCAGCCCCTAGAAGTATACAGCAGCCCCTAGAAGTATACAGCCAGCCTGCCCACACGGCCCTTAAAAAAATAAACTTATATACTCACCCTCCGATGTCAGCGCGGCTCCCCGATGTCGGCGCGACTTACCGATGTTCCCGATGTCAGCGCGTCCGGTCTTCTTTCTTCTCCGCGGCTCCTCTTTTCTCATCCGGCATGAACGCGGCCATCTCTTCTTCTAGCATGCGCGTACTATGACGCGGCCGCTGCTGACGTCATAGTATGCGCGGCCAATAAGAAACCATGGCCGCCTCCATGCCGGAAGATAGAAGAGAGAAGAGGAGCCGCGGAGACGAAAGAAGACGGGACGCGCTGACATCAGGGACATCGGTAAGCCACGACGACATCGGGGAGCCGCGCTGACATCGGAGGGTGAATATTTAATTTTATTTTTTTTTAAGTGGGTAATTTTTTTTGTTATAGACTCGTGTATAAGCCGAGGGGACGTTTTTCAGCACATTTTTTGTGCTGAAAAACTGGGCTTATACACGAGTATATACGGTATGTTATGAGTATAACAAAGTTTTATGAAGGATGGTTATATCACACATATGTACATTAGGATATGGGGAGTGGAGAATTTTTATCCGTATGATATTTATGTAGAATTTTATTCAGTACTGTGCAAACTAAAAGCTTAAGATTACACTGGATTTTCTACATTCAAATCGAATACCATTGTTAGTTACAAATGTGATACCGTTACACTAAAATTATGTAAATTTTACAAATGATTCTTCAATCAAGTAGACATTTTTTCAAAATAAAATGTTCCCATGGAAAATAAACTTTACTAGAACAAAACAGAGTAATCATTTCTTTCTACCATGAAATTATAGACTTAGCGGCGCCGTGATGACAGCAAAATATTTTTAATAACAACGAATAAGAACAGAAATGTAAGCAAGTTTTTCATAAATTTCCTTGAAATGTTAGATCTTTCCAAAGTGTATAGTATAAGTTATATTTTTGGCAAAATTAAATTTGAAAACTTGTATGTTTTACACAGTCTAAAATATTAAACTCTAAGAAGTCATATTTTCTCCCAGCATTGAAACAATTATATAGTATAAAAGTGCTATGTTTAGGCTTAAACCGGTGTATACCAATGGAGCCTAAAAGTTCCCATGGACTGCAGTAGGTTGGCTATAATTTTCCTTTTCCTTCTCTCATATCTGTTTTGTGATTTTTGAGAATCTTAGAAAGTCGCTCTTAACAAAAGTGCTGATGCAAATGGGAACTCAAACTTACTCTGTTTATAATTACCAAATTTTTCGGACTATAAGGGGCACAAAAAATCCTTTGATTTTCTCAGAAATCAAAGGTGCGCCTTATAGTCCAGTGCGCCTTATATATGAACCGTACTTACACACAACATTTGCCTTGAACTATGCACAGGTCTGCCACCTGCTGGTCATTCATCCTTATAATCAGGTGCGCCTTATATATGAACCGTACTTACAGGCAACAGCTGCCTTGAACTGTGCACAGGTCTGCCACCTGCTGGTCATTCATCCTTATAATCAGGTGCGCCTTATAATCTGATGCGCTTTATCGTCTGAAAAATATGGTATATATATTATATATATATAGAAATTAAAAAAAAATATAAATGTAAAAGGAATGACCAGAACAGAAGAAATAATATTGTTATCTATTATATTCTTTAGTAGTAAAATATTTGTTCTATTTGGAGTTTGCACCACATTTATTACTGATATGCGCCACAATTCTGTCTGCTCCACAATTCTGCAGCATAAACAAAGTGCACAAAAAAAAATGATGCACACTTCCCGAGCAGTGCAGGGGGCGCCGTATTAGTGAAGACCATGCACCAGTTTTGATGAATCTGCCGCACTCTACACACTCCACAAACTGCACATAGTACTGACTGCACTAGTTTTAATAAATGTGGCCCACTGTATATCATTTGCTGACAGGAAATTGCAATGCTCACTCCTGAAGTCTATTACTTATCAAGTGATTAAATAATCAAAATAACCCTAGAAATCTAAAATTGAACATGACAAGTTATTGCTTCAATATCTCTAACTGTATGCATCTTCTTATATTGCTGTACATACATATTAGATGATATTGCCCTTTATACAGACAACTGAAAATCATTATTTATTCTTGCCCTAAAGCTTTTTCTCTGCAGAACTTAGAACACTTATGTGTTCTGCTGCAGGAACGGGTTATGGTGTACTGAAGAAATCTCCATTCAAGAGGTAGATTGATCTCAAACAATACAGGCTTCTTAAGCAGTTGTAAAATAATAGATGATCATATTTTTAGTTGCTTGCTGGTACAAAAAATTTTGTCTATATACAAACTTATTTGGATATTGTTGATATTTCACTGAAAATGAGTAAAATATGTTATTCAAGACCACTTAAAAGCAACTGCAACATGAATTGTAAACATTCTCCTTTTATATAATATATAGGGGCACATTAATCATAGGCTTGTGATAGGTGTGCCGATGTGATGTTGCCCTAGCTATAACAAAATAGAATGGGTTAACAAAAATATTTTATTTGTATCAACTCGCTCTTTGACTGTCTCAGGACATTTCTGTCTCTGAGTGTATCTGTCTGTGTCTATCTGTCTCTGACTGTCTCTGTCTCTGATTGTCTCTGACCGTTTCTGTCTCTGACTGTCTTACCATCTCTGTCACTGATTGTCTCTGTCTTTGACTGTCTTTGTCATCGACTGTCTGAATGTGTCTGTCTCTGTCTGTCTCGGACTGTGTCTGTCTGTCTATCTCTGTCTCTGACTGTCTCTGTCTCTGATTGTCTCTGACTTTTTCAGACTGTCTCTGCCTCTGACTTTCTCCAACTGTCTCTGAATTTTTCCAACTATCTCTGTCTTTTGCTGACTGTCTTTGTCTGTCTCTGACTTTCTCTGATTTCTCTGTCTTTCTCAGACTATGACTGCCTCTGACTGTCTCTGTAATTGTCCCTGACTTTCACGTTGTCTATGGGGGATTTATCAGAAATGTATTTGAGCAGAACTGTTCTAGTTGCCCACAGCAACCAATCAGAGCTCAAGTTTCATTTTCCCACAGTTGTTTATAAAATTACAGCTAATCTCTGATTGGTTTCCATGGTCTGATAAAACTCCCCATATCTGTGTATCCCTATTCATCTTACCTCACACATAAACGTCTGCAACTCATTGCCTACTGTAGCCAATCACAGCTCAGAGCTCATGTTGATGACCTGTGGCAAAACAGCAACCAATTACGATTTACCTTCTAACTGTCACAGCAGCAGCAGACAATGGCTCCTGTATATGGTGGTTAATAAGTGGATTTTGGAAAGTGTGGAGTTAAAATTTCATCTCAAAACCTAGTCTATGACATTCCCTGAGTCACAGAGATACATACATAGTTACACACACACATACACTCAGCTTTATATATTAGATGATATTTCTAAAGAAAGTCCATTATACTGCTAGGTTTATAAGTACCATAATATAATTCATCATAAATCAGGAATTTGAGTTTTTGGTACATCTTCATTTTCACTCTACAAAATTAGAGATCTACTTTTCTGAATGTCTAACATTATCTCATATTTCACTTATATGTTATGGAACCTTTACTAAGCCTGTTTCAGATTTAGTTTTCTTACAATGCCTTCTTTGGGGTGGACCTAGCAGCCATTGGGACAGTCCTGCTATCATCTCCTACACCCCTTCTGTCTGCCAGTAGTTTCACAACATCAAAGCAGAACTTCAGATATTACATTTAACTACTGTGATTAGAGAGCCATTTACAAGTATTTGTATATAAAATCTGATCTCATGATGTCTAAGGGTTACTGTTTTTCCATGTTAAAATAAATCCCATTAAGCCAATTGATGTTGGCTAATGTTGTTTGTGTTTTACTTTCAACTAATCTTCTGACTGCCAGGGCTGAGGGCTGGGATCATGTTATTCTCACAAAGGATGTAGCTGTGGGTACTGTTATTAGATTATGTACTATGAAAATGGCTTATTTGATTTGAGTGGCGCTGTATTTGGTTTAGCAGCTTCAATGAGTAGGATTACATTCCTTATATAGGGTGGGTATTCTATGTGACTTATAGAATGACTAACAAATGTTTATGTTCAATGTCGTTCAAATACTGTGAGCCAACTCAAACACTATATTCTCCTGTCCTAGCATCATCGCATGATGAAAAATAGGATTTCAAAGTACACAGTGTCGGTCACATTATTTTATTTCTTTTTTTTACTGTGCTTTCTGGACTGGTAATCAAAGCCAAATATTGCAACCAAATTCTGTGCTATATTAAAGTGAGTCTATCGCTTCCCATAAGCATTATCTGTTGGCAGCATGATGTATAGAAATGCATTATGATTATAAAAATTTCTTTATTTTTTCTGCCCAGTATGCAGTTTCTGAGAAATTAATCCATATGCTAATAAGGCGATTGCTGCACCAAGGTCATGCCCTTATCAGCCGAAACATTGCTATAACTGCCAGGACTGCTTCCGTTTCTGTCAAATAAGCCAGAGATTTGTCTTGTGAGAAGCATGGGGTGACAATGGAAAAAGAGATTTAGGCAACAATAGCAGTATTCTGTGTGCTGAAGACATGCCCCTGATGCACCAACTGTAAACATAGCATACAGATTAAATTGTGAATAATTGCAAACAGCGTAATGGACAGAGATAACAAAAGGTATGTAGGAAATCACAGTGCACTTCTCTACAACATGATGCCAGCAAATTATAACAATTGGTGGAAGTGATAGACTACTGAAAGGGCATGTCCATCAGGTATATATTTATATCAATCCCAGAAAAGTTTGATGCACCAGTGGATTCCTAAAATATATTTAGGAAACTGTTGCATGCTCTATAAAAGAAGCCATTTTGACATTGAATCTCTGTAGAGTAAAATACTATACAGAGTGGTATACAAATGAGAATGTAAAATGTGAATGCACTATATAAACTAGGACCGTGACTATTCAAACATGCGGTGTGGTCATGTGTTGTAGGGAAAAGTTGCTTACTTTTTGTCAGGCTCCTATTAAAAACCTTGTGCAATCACATCACCTGTAAGAAAAATAGTTTTTTTTTTACAGTTATTAGACCACAACATCTATGACATTTTATTTCTTATAAGGTTTATATTATGATGGGAGCACTCAGGGGAATATTGCTCTTGAATATAAACAGTAGATATTCCCCAGTGTTTTCAATCATGACAAACCAAAAACGTTAGGTTCCTGCTTAGTTTTGAGCCACAATTTTCCTGTGGTGCCTTATTCCTTGCCTTGCAAAAGTTGTATATTGCACCTAGAATCCTTCACTGGAGTTGCTGACCTGTGATGGTGCACAGTATCTGGTCCGGAGCCTGACTAAACATAGAACACTTATAAGGGCTATACCCATTGATCCAGCACAACATAGTTAGGCGGTAAAATTCAAGTTCTTGATGTTTGCCAATTTTAACATGGGATAATTAAGATGAATTTTACTGCCTACCTATGTCGTGCTGGATCAATGAGTATATCCCTTGCAAGTATAACCATTAAACAGTTTGTGTCCTCAAAATGTACTTCTCTAAAGTGTTCAGATATTCCAGATATATTACATGGAGCAATCCGTGCCAATGAATTGGATCTTGCATCAGAGACGTGCTCAGATATACATGTTTTTAACATACGTAAATTTCACATTGTGCAAAATTTAGAATATGTTACAGTTGATGAATGAAAGTTTTTTTGTATGTCTTTAAATTTTGTATAGAATAGACATTAGACGTTTTATTGTTATATTTGCAAATATTGCAATTGGGCATACCAAACTTGAAACTGCCATTCAGAGACAGCCAACTATCAGTGTATATTAATGTATTGAATGCATTTGGAGACAGTGGGGCACATTTACTTACCCGGCCCATTCGCGATCCAGCGGCGCGTTCTCTGCACAGGATTCGGGTCCGGCTGGGATTTAAGATGGTAGTTCCTCCGCCGTCCACCAGGTGGCGCTGCAGCGCCGAAAATAATCTTAACGCCCCGGAATGCACCATCCCATAGAAGGTGAAGGTGAGCGCTCCCCAAGCGACACATTTTCGGCATTTAAATGCGGCGGTTTTTCCGAATACGTCGGGTTTTCGTTCGGCCACGCCCCCCCGATTTCTGTCGCGCGCATGCCGGCCCCGATGCGCCACAATCCGATCGCGTGCGCCAAAAACCCGGGGCAATTCATGTACAAGCGGCGCAAATCGGAAATATTCGGGTAACACGTCGGGAAAACGCGAATCGGGCCCTTAGTAAATGACCCCCAGTATATTGTCTAATAATGTGGAGTTTTTTGCTGAATTTCACACAAAATAGAAAAACAGAAAAGTTGTCATTATATGTCGTGCTTAATTTCACTTTTTTATTTTTAGGCGTAAATTGGATGTTCGATGCTGTTCTTTTTGAAATTGAGTGTAATAATTCTTGTCTAGATTTGCTGTTGAGTTCTTTTAAATATCTGCAATATTATGTCTATTACAACCTCAATTTTGTATTCTGGAAATAATATTGTGACATTTGTTGATGTAAAAAAAACATTTCCTTTTAGTACGGACTAATTTTCCTTTGGGAATTTTTGTCACATTTAAGGGGAGGCAGGTAGTGGCATACAGTACAGTATTCCCTGGTGTTGGTGTACAATTTAAATCACACTGGACATTACCTTCTTTAGGGTTACCTATTGAAAACAGATTCAGCACAAAATTTCTCTGAAGTACTGTATATATTTAAGTATAAGACGAGTTTTTCATTACAAAAAATGTGCTGGAAAAACTAAACTTGGCTTATACTTGAGTAAAAAAAAAAAAATTAAATCAATACCCACCTTTCTGGCACCCGCGCACATCCTCTTCTTGCTTCCTGTCAGTGTCCGGCAACAGGTCTGCAGTGCCGGTCCACGAGCGAAAGAACCTATGTGATGGCGGCTCGCACACTATTATTTCAGCAAGCAGCTGACGGTAGTGTGTACGCTGAAGACCTTCCTCTGACAGGAAGCAAGAAGAGGAACTGCATGGTGAGCCGGTAAGGTGTGTACAGATTTAATTTTTTTATGTCCTGGGCAGGGGGCAGGCTGGCTATACACTGGGGCAGCAGCTGCAGGCTGGCTATATACAGGGGGTGAAGCTGCAGGCTGGCTATATACTGGGGGGCAGAAGCAGGCTTTTTATATATTAGGGGACAGCAGCAGACATCAATACTCACCTTTCCAACACCCACCAGAGGTTATCTGCTTGCTTCCTGTTGGTGGCTGACAGCAGGTCCACAGCACAGGTCCACGATGCACACATTGACCTCAGCCGCTTGCATTATAGTGTATGTGCGTCAGGAGCGACAAGCCCTGTGTGCGCCGCAGACCCACACTGTCAAGAAGCAAGAAGAGGACCTGCCCGATGCGTCTGAAAGGTGAGTGCAGAGTGTATTTTTTATCGGGCAGGGTGCTGGCTAGCAATATACTGGGGGGGGGGGCAGCAGTGGACTGGCTATATACCGGCGGGTCAGAAGCAGGCTAGCTATATACTAGGGGGCAGCAGGCTGACTATATACTGGGGGGCAGGAGGCTGGCTATATACTGGTGGCCGACTTGAGTTGGCTTATACTGGAGTATATACAGTAATATAGGTAAAACTAATATTATACTCATTAGAGTTCAATAGTATACAAAAGACACAAGTGGTGTGTCTTATCAATCAGTCATCAATAAAGTGGCCATAACACTTTATCATACCTGGAAATGGATTCTTTTCAAGGTAAAAACATTCTTCTACAAATCTACAATAAAAATATTCATGATAAACCAGGGACACTTACTCAAAGATCTAGGCACTGCGACTGTGGTAATCTACTCATATTTGTTATCTATGGCCTCCTTCCTTCTAAAATCAATTTTTAAAATGATGCTAATGAGCCTGAAGGGCTCTGGGGCATTACCAGAGCTGGTGTTCTGGTAACAAAGGATTGAAGAATGGTATCAAGCCATGCAGATACCATCCAGTCCCTAAATTGATCTGTCTTAATGGTGGAGGGAAGATATTTTTTATGGGATTTTGGAAGTGCATAAACAAATCGCTGCACTGTGATTATTTTTGTTTTAAAAATTCCTAAACTACTTGGAATAAAGTGTAAAAATATCAAAGAGCAAGACAGTGTGGCTTAAACAATATGTAATTTTATTTCACAAAAAGCAACAAAAATAATGTCATGCATCAGATATAATAAAAGCATTTAAAACATGTGAAAAACACAGATTTCATATGGACCAAAGCCAGTCACAAAGGTCCAAATACAGCTACAAGTGAAGTGAAAGGGACTGCCTCCCCAGACAAAACAGAAGATGATTAATGTCTGCCAATACAATCAATCCTGGAAAAAGGTAATAATAACTAATCACAAATATACCAGTATCAAGTATCCTAGGGGACCCCTTTAAGTATAAAACAGTCAGTAAAAAGATTGCCTAGTGAAAAAAGGCTGGATCTGGAAGTATACCAATTCAATTCATGTAATGAAAGAGACATTGGGGCACATTTACTTACCCGGTCCAGTCGCGATCCAGCGGCGGGTTCTCCGACGCTGATTCGGGTTCTGCCGGGATTCACTAAGGTCCGTGCGCCGATATTCACCAGGTGTCGCTGCTGCGCCGAGGTCCGCCGGAGTTCACCTGCTTTTTTCTGGTGTATGTGAGTGCTTGATCTTGCGACACAAATGGCTTTTTAAATTCTGCGGTTTTTCCGAATCCTTCGGGTTGTCCGGTGGCCACGCCCCCTATTTCTGTTGCGCGAAAGTCGGCGCGATTGCGCCAAAAAACGATCGCGTGCGCCACAATCCCGTGAAATACAGCGCAAACCGGAAATATTCGGGAAAAACCCGACGGATTCGCGGCTGCGGACCCTTAGTAAATGTGCCCCATTGTCCCACACTTGTGGCTGGATGCACCCCACGCATTACGTCGCAGCCAAGCAAATTACTCAGGGGTAAGTCCCATCCAGATCAACAACTGTAAAGAGTTTGTATGTTCTCTCTGTGTTTCCTCTGGGTCCTCTGGTTTCCTCTCGAACTGCAAAACATACTGGTTGTTTAGATTGTGAGCCCAATAGGATCAGGGACCAGTTTGGCAAGCTCTGTGCAGCACTACATGATCTGTTGACGCTTTATAAATAATTTTTTTTTACAGGAGAATGGTCATAAAAATACAGATCAAAACCAAGAAGAAAATAAAATATAGAGTCCAAGAACAAACGGATGTTAGAAGACAAGAAAGAGTCAGAAGATCAAAATGCAGATTTGTTCCAAAAATTCTAGCAAGTTCCAAAGAAGACTTATGGCAAGAATGTGGAAGTGCATCGGAACATCTTGATAAAGCTGACTAGCCAGAGACTAAGGTGAGTGGAGGAAGTATCTGTCCTTCACAGCTAGTTTAACCACCTGCAGGCTAGAACAAAGCCAACAGGAGACAATCAATTAAGGTGGCGAGGAATGAAATAAGACTCTTTTGTCATACATTGTGGGCATAGGATGGCACTGAACCCCCCAACGTGCACATATGTTACATATAGATTGGTAGAAAGATACTTGATATTCAGTAAATTATCACAGTACAAAAGTAAGAAACAATGGGCCACATTTATCACTTGTTTTTTCTGTTGTTTTTGCGCCTTTTCGTTTAGGCGCACCGTTTCTGCGCCATTTTTGCGATTAAACGTCAAATTAGCCGCGCAGCTAAAATAACCACCTTTCCCTCATCTATCGTTCTATTCCAGATGCGCAAAAACGGGCGCAAAAACACTCCAGCCCGAAGGTGGCGTTATCTGAGAAGAAAGCACTGAGCCCCTTTGCAGAAGAGCTCATTTCTAGCAGCAGAGCTCAGCCAGACACTGGAACATATAATAGATACAATTAGATACATTACAGACAGGAGCTGCAGACTATTTACAGTTCATCACCTTCTATTTACAAAACATTCTGCAAAACCTGAGCTCACAGCAAGAGAAGTTTGCACAAGTTTGCAGAATTTTGCAGATACGACATACAAGTGTCCCCCATGTAATTCTGCACAGTATCACCAGTGTGTCTGAGGGGGATACTGTGCAGAATTACAGGGGTGCAGCAGGAGACCAGCACTGGGGGATCCCCTCCAGGAGAAGGCACTGCTGAGGAGGTCACTGGGTGCAGGGTGTCACACACCTGGGTGCTGCTGTGAGTGTTATCTTCATTCTGGGCTGTGGGAGAAGCAGAGAGGAGCTTGTAGCAGGATGACATGTAAGTGCCCGAATCTAACATTGCGCCTAAACTGCGCCTAAACTGTGTTAAAGTAAAGTGATTAATAAGAGGCAGAAAATATACTTATCACAGATGGTTGTAGCTTGTGATAATTCTGGCAAAACAGTGCGCCCGAATTTAGGCGCAACTACTACACTTAGGCGCACAAAAGTGATAAATGTGGCCCAATGATGTGATTAATTTTTCTTTTTTGCATATGCATTGTCTAAAACAAATGTATGTATTTCATGATCTACCATATAAAATCCATGCTGAGAAAAAACTTCCAACCAAGCAAGTGACAGGTATATGCCAGAAGCCAAATGACCGGGCTTAAATGATTATGATGAGTTGATTGTGAGTCATTGCTTTAGACTTTCATATTTAATTAGTGGAAAAAATTCAAGCAACATCCTATTAGCTTTATTAGGTGCAAATATTTTACTGGGATCAGATGAGTCTGCCAAGTCTGCTGTAAATTCACAATATCCTGGCACTATCTGTGTTCCCACTTAAAACCTTACAACATCAACAGCTACATAACACAGTTAAGTGGATGTACCAGGGGAGTACAACATAATGCATAAAGGTACTTAATTTCTTAAATGAGGTCAACTACTGTTAGCTTAATAGTCATGTTCTGCACACATAGCAATACTTCATCCATTTTCAATATGCTTCATTGACTATCCAAATTCCATGGACTTTAATGGCAGCACACATCCCAGACTTTACTTAACTCATAATTCCAGTAATTTCCACAAACTCATCATATATTTAAAAAAAATATAAAAAGATTTCCAAAATTGCCCCATTTATTGCTTTTTCCCTGTGCTTTAACTCACACATTTTTGTTGGCTTTGTTGACCATTCAAAAAACACAGCCATGGTCACAAATATAGAGGAAACCAATTATTTATTTGGTTAAAGTAAATTTCAGAATTGTGTGTTATACTGTAAGCATAAAACATGAGCTATATATTTTTACATGACTAAGGCCTAAAGTGGTTGCTTAGGATTGAAATATATGGCTGTATTTTCAGAAACAGCGCCAAGTGCTGTTGGTTTGATGTTTAGCTCCATTGACCTGAATGGAAGCTGCAAACTTTTGTAAATGTAACTGTCAATGCATATTTGGCAATCAATGTAAAGATTATTTAATAATAATTTTATTATGCTTTATGATCTACACATTCATGTTTACTAAGTAATCAATGTCATTATTTTTGGATCTCTATGGTCAGATGGGTGGAGCAAGAAACTATACAAACCTGAAACTATATTAATTCTCTAGTTCTCTAGTGCCAGTTGAGATTTTTTTTAGCTCTGTTTGTATGAATAAAAAGAATAATGCCAGAGAGGCAAATACAGTACATATAGTACTACACAGGTGGAATGTAGACACAGGATCCAATCGAAGGGGTTACACAGTGTTATTAACCCCTTAAGGACGCAGCCATTATGTAGCTTAAGGCTCAGTCCCATTTTTTGGATTCTAACCTGCGTCTCTTTATATGGTTATAACTTTTGAACACTGTTACTTATCAAAGCGATTCTGAGATTGTTTTTTTCCCCACATATTGTACTTCATTTTAGTGGTAAATTTTGGCTGATAAGTTTGCGTTTATTTACAAAAAAAGAAAAAAAATTATGAATTTTTAGAAAAAATTGCCATTTTCGTAATTCAAAATCACCGCGTTTTCAGGCAGATCGATTTACCACCAAAATAACTTGCCGAATAACATTTCCCATATGTCTACTTTACTTTTTCATAATTTTTGAAATGTCTGGATAATTTATTTTGACGCGGCTTACAAATCGAATAGCAATTTTCCGTATTTTCAGAATTGACTATTTTGGGGATAAATACTGTTTGAAATTAAATTTTACATATTTAGCATTAAAACCCCCTATAAAACCAACCCATTTTCAAATCTGCACCCCTCAAGCTATCAGAAACAGCATTTACGAAGATTGTTAACCCCTTGAGATCTTCATAGTAATTGAATCAAAATGGCGGTGAAATTTAGAATGGTCAAATTTTGTCGGTTATACGTTCATTTAGCCCTAAAATTTACACATTTCCAAAAGATAAAAAGAGAAAACCCACCATAAAATTTGTTCTACAATTTCTCCTGAGTACAGAGACCCCCCACATGTGACCGTTACTTGTTTTATGGGGGCAGGGAAGGAGCCCTGCAGCTGCCAGGATTTAAATTTTCTCGTTGCCCCCTTTTGAAAGCTATAAAATTTTCGCTTTTCCGTTATTTGGGCCATGTGATGGCATTTTTTTGGCGGGATGAGATGCTTTTTCCAGTGTTACCATTTTGGGGTTGGTATCACCTATTGTTGAAAATTTAGGAACTTTTTTTGAGGTCATGAGTAGAAAAGCATCAATTCTGTACAGGATTTTTTACTTTTTTTTTTTCGTGTTCACCGTATAGCCTAATAATCATGTTATCTTTATTCTATTGGTCGATACAATTACGGGAATACCAGACATGAATATCTTTTCTTATGTTTTACTAAATTTGCCAAATAAAACCCTAATGTGGGAAAAAATCTATCATTTTTGCATCGCCGTCTTCCAAGTGGTATAACATTGTTAAATTTTTGGCTACAGAGCTGGTTCATGGCTTGTTTTTTGCGGGATATGTTGTACTTTGCAACCGTATCATTCTGGAGTACATATGTTTTGTTGATCACTTTTTATTGCATTTTTAGTGGTATATAATAGGTAAAAATCATAATTTTTGACGGGTTTTTAAAGTTTTTTTTTTTTACGGCGTTCATCATATGGGTTCAATAGTTATTTAGTTTTATTCTATGGATTGTTACGGACGCGGTGATACTATATATGTGGGGTTTTTGTTATGATTTAGACTTTTTTGAGCGTCATATGTCTCTTTATATGTTTTGGGGCTTATGGGCATTTTAAGCAATTTATAAAGTTATTTTTTATTGAAAAACTTTTTTTTTTAAATTTTTTACTTGATCCACCATGGGACATGAACAAGCAATCATCTGATTGCTTTTTCATGATAATGCTTTGCAATACTCATGTATTGCAGGGTATTAGCAGTGTCAGCCTATGCAGATGCATAGGCTGACACTTTGCCTTTAAGATGACATCACAGACGCCATCTTAAAGGCACTGCCTTCAGGCTTCTCTGGGGTCCCGATCGGACCCCAGAAGTGCCATAGCAGCGATCGGCGCCCCCGAAAACGGTGCGGGGGCACCGATCGTGGGTTAAAGACCCCCGGAAGGCGTGTTAAATGCCGCGGTCGCGTTGACCGCAGCATTTAACGGGTTAAATGTTTTTTTTTTATAGTTTTTTGAAAGTTCCTTGTGACTGGTACAATGCCCAGTGACTGGTGCAATGCAAATATGATGCAGATGTTCAAGAGGGACTGTAGGTCTTCACCAAGCAATTAAAGGCCAGTGAACTTAAAAAGGTAGGCCAACTTTAGGAAAGTGTTGACCCTGATCATCCATCTCATATAATTACCCTGCTAAATCTTCCTTTGAGATGTTGGGAGGCTGCAGGAGTGGTGAGTCACATCATCTCTTCGACCAGCAGAGCAAGGAGGGTGGCTCTGCAGTCATTACTGTCCGCACACCCCCTCCATCCTAACCATTCCCATATACGGGTTTCTGACTAATAAGGACCTTATTAGTCAGAAACGCGTAAGAAGATGCTTTTTTCTGCACTTATGTGTTAATACCTGTAACTTGCTGTGTCACCATGTTTGAATAAAGGTTTCAAGATTCCCGGTGAAACAAAAAGTGCCGACCTCATCTGTTCTAAAGTTTATTCCAGAATGATTACCACTGCTGGGCGGTCCCGCCCTATTGCATTCTTGCAATAGCCATTATTTCAGTGCTTCTCAAAGAGAGACTGATAGATTACCTTCCTATGTCTTCGACTACCTGTATCTCAGGTTCCACTAGCCAGAACCACAAGGCTATTATGAAGTGAAATATGAGCGTGATTCTAACTGTATCTGTTCATTTTCACATAAATATGGAGGTAATTTTTAATGGTAAGCAGATGAGATTTCCAAAGAAGAGGGAGTTCTAGAAAGAACATTTCGTATCCCTTCTGAGGGGGAAGTAATTTAAAGGACATCTACCACCAGAATTACGGATTGCAAACCAAGCTCGTTGAAATACTGATGTGCGATCCCTCTGGCAGGATCTTCTCTTCTTTAAGTTTCTGGACTTTACAAAAAAAGGTTTTTTAAAATTGTGCAACATTACCTGATGTGCTCCATGCTCCAAAGGAGTTAATAGAGCCTGGAGACTCTCAGGCTCATTTGTATAATTTTGAAAGCAGTTTTTTTTTCTTAAAAACAAGGGCATAAGAAGCTTAAAGAAGAGCATATCCTGCCAGAGGGGGCATACACCGGCATGTCAGTGTGCTTGGCTTACAATCCTTCATCCTGGTGGTAGATGTCCTTTAATGGGGTAAAAGCTGTGACAGGGTCTCTTTAACCTTTTATCAATGTTAACTTTGCGTCGAAGGTTATTGGCTCACTATATACAGTGAAGTTTTCTGCTGTTTTATACATCGACACTTATTGTTACCCCGGAGGTGGGTGTTAAACTTTCAAGTGCCACGATTGAACCCGCAAATGCATTCTCTGCAGTGGCCATCAGTCTTAATACACCTACAAGTAACTAAGATATTGTACAGTATAAAGCCATTTATAATATTAAAGGAAGACCATAAAATGAATCCAATACTAGGTTCTACAGTAGACAGCACAGGACTGTTTTGTCATTTGTTCCATTTTCTCTTTAAATCTTTTCAGATTTTTTTCCCATTGATGCTTTACACCTGTAATTCCATTTCCTGAATGTTCTAAGATGTCTTTTTTTCATAGCGTCCACTGTGTGCCATTTACTGAGTGTTTGTATTGGAGACACCATCCTGAAATCCCAGCTGCAGATGGGATTAGGTTACACCAAGTTGCACTTTATATAATGCTTTATACAAGAATTGCCACCCATAAAATTGCCCTGGAGTGTTTTTTTCTTGGTATATATATTTCTAAAAATCATTTAAGTAACTTTCTTAACAGCTGGTAAAAAGCAATACAGTCAATGCTTAGCTGTGACCTACCTATTTCCATAAAATAGATGATCTGTGGGGTATCTGCTGATGCCAGTCTGGTCTTCCTTTCTAAAATATGTTTTTATTCTGTAAGGTTGAGTATGGGAATCCAGACAACTAAGCATAATATTTACATTGCCGATTAATTTATCAAACAGCTTAAACGCATATGGAGGTAACTGGTTCTGACACTGTTATAAATAGGAGCAAAGGCTTTAGGACCACACAAGCAGGTTTTACCATTAAAATTAACCATTAAAACTGTCAGTACTGTAGATTAATTAGAAAAGCAAACACTCACATGGACACACATGTATGCATGAATGGATTTACCATTCAGGGATAACTGATATCCTATTATTATTGGACCTCTCTTCCTAGTAAAACAAATGGACCTTAGACATATACATATAAGAAAAATGAAGAAGCTATTAAAGGCACTATTCATGTATTCAGTTACATTTAAAGTACTCCAGTACCCCATTTGAGTCATTAATGAATTATTGCCACAGTTTTAGCACAGTTTGTAGGCACCTACACATGACAGATAACATGTAGCATGTAGGGATCATAATAAATAGATGTGGAGGCACAGGTGGTAATATGAATGAACATAACTTTACAGTATGCTGGTTATATTATTTTACAATATGGCGATTCCTTCTGAATTCCTATAGTGATGTGGTGGAACTATCCACAACATGACAAATAATGATAACTAAACTCTAGTCTTATGGTGGATCTCGTTTAAAACTTGTCAAGTGTAAATGGGCTTATTATAGGGACCACTAAAGGTTAATGGGGTACTCTGGGAATATGAACTTCTGATATGAAAACCCATAATGCTATAAATAAATTAATACAACAAAACTCATTGTTATTATTTACAAAACAGAGCTATAATAGTTTGCTTTATGATGCACAAAATTTTATGGTATTTCTGAAGTAGGCAGAGTTATCTTCAAGATGGCCGCCATCTACAACTACAAGTCCCACGATCCTTCAGTTCTAAGCAACAGCTCATCCCTATCATGCTCTGCTCCCTGGGATGAGCTTACAAACTGTCCTGCATTATTACCATAGTAATGATGTGTGCAGCCGCACATAACCTCACCACAACACCGGCCATACTGGAAGCACTGCAAGCTAACATAGTGATGATCACATGACCTGCCCAGGAAGGTGCAGAACATGTGATGTGGACATGTGACCGGCAGCCTTCTTCTGTCCGGTGTCGCCACCACAGGGGCAAAATCAATGGACTGATTAAAGGGCCAGTAGCATTTTAATTCTTCATTATAGTGTATGTCCACAGCATTTGTCTTTTAAGGGGAGCAAAATTAAATACCAACTAATTATATATTAGCTTATATTTTAATGACCCATTTGAATATGATTATGCTTATTTGTGGAATACCCCTTTAGGTGCTTACAGCCCATTGAGCTGTTAATGGGAACCTGTAAGCTAAACAGATTTATTAGACATGTCTTCCAAGCTTTACACCTAGCATTGACCAGTCACGTGATAAATCTCCACAGACCAACTGCAGGCGCAAGCTATGTACCAGTTTAAAGTTACTTCATGTCAAAATCAAGTGCTTGGAGCACCAGAAAATGGATTTCCATTGAACACAGTTATATTATGCAGGGTTGGTCAATGAAGAACCATGTTGTTTACAAAAATCCTTTTAAATTCCACTGGAAATGAACCTTTTTTTTAATGAAATTGTCGAGCTTTTGGCTTTCAGAGTCTCTTGACAGAGTGCTTTGTTTTAGAAAGCACTTTTTGCAATGACTTAGATAAGTAAGTCAATAGCAATTCTACTTGCTGATTTGTTTGTTCAGCACTTCCTAAATAAGCAATGAGAACTAAGTTACCTGAATAAACTCAAATGTTCTATCTGTAAATGTTTGAAAGAAAACTTGAAATTAAGACTTTTGTTTTACAAAACTTTTTGTAGTAAAATATTCTTCTGTTATTTATAGAGTTCTATAAAAAAATCAAAAATCATCATAGACTCAAAGCTACCTACGTCTGCACATCACTTTCCTGCCATATAAACACTGCCAGTACATGGTGTGTATGTAGAAGTTACATCTGACCCCCCAATATACATCTTCATCAGGGTTTGATGACATCATCATTGCCATAGTGACCCCGGAAGAGTCCTTTTTTATCAAGCCATACTTGAAAAGCTATATGATTGTATTAGAGAAGGACTTTGGTACTGGCCCTCTCCACAGTGATTTTGGGACTTCATCAGTTGACTTATACTAGTAATCCAAATAAGGAAAGCCTATTGTTCTTCCTTTCAAATGAATGAGGAAATAATCCAACAAAATAGCACAAATTTACACAAAATAGGTAATAGCACAAAAATGTTTACTTTATTATAACAAAATGACAAATACTGGTTAAAAATGGTCCCACCACGGAGGGGACACAAAACAATGTTGCATGCCAGAAAACAGATCAGGATATTATAAATGTGTTTACAAAACTGTGAATGTAAATTAGGGCATCAGTGGCCATTACCACATTTATAACACTGATGGGAAGCATTAACAGATGTTAATACAATAGAAAGTAGTGATCAAAAGTAGAACAAAGAGCTTACCCATGTTGCACTGATTGTTGACTGGAAAGACAACAGCCCCGACGCGCATTTCGGCTGGTTTGCAGCCCTCGTCTGGGGGCCGAAAACCAGCTGAAACGCGCGTCTGGGCTGTTGGCAATGGCCTCACAGCTCTGCACGTGGAAGACATGTCCTATCCCCAGAATACGCCGCCGTGCCCCATGTTTCTCTATGGAGAGGGGCCGATATGTATCCACTGTACGAAGGCAGCGTGCCGAAACGCGCGTCGGGGTATCAGTCATCTGGGTGGACGTGTGTATCCTGTGCCAGGTAATTATCCCACTGTATGTTACTATGGAGCACTATGTATATCATCATGCGTAGTTACTCTCCTGTAAACTTGTTTTCATAGACAGACAGCATGCCAGACAGTTTACACTGCACTAGATTACATTAGCAGTGTAGACTTGAACCAGCGATCAGAACATCAGTTTGCTTCAAAAGTAGAGAATTTCAAACATTGAAAATGGAGAATCTTTCAAAATTTTTGTCAAATTTCAGTTTCTTTCATAACTAAACACAAAAGGTATCATCCAAATTTTTAAATTCATTTGAAGTACAATGTGTCACAAGAAAACAAATTCAAATTCAAAATCCTCTGGATATCTTATAGTGTTCCAAGGCTATATTTTTATAGTGACACAGGGCAGATTTGAAAATTGGGTCCCAAAGGGGTAAAATGGCACACTTTCCTCCAGCTCAACTTTAACCAAAGATTGGATAAGAATTGCTCTAAACAAACTGTGAAATGGGTGAAAGCAAGGACAAACAGGGTTACCAGTAGAATCTGAGAATTTTTTGGACAAAACTGCAGTTTTTAAGACATTTCAATTAGATATTGCTATATTGCTCTTAAATTTAAAAACATTCACACAGATCATATAAAGGAAAATGAATACATCAAACCACCCATCACATCATACAAGTTATGAGCAAAACTAGTTTTATGTAAAAAGAAAATCATAATATCATTATAATTATCATTATATCATTATTAAGCATACATATTAAATATAAGTACTGGATAAAAATGAAAGCAGGATTTTTAAATCAATAGTGCAATATTACACCCTTGCATTTTAAGGGGAAGATCCCAAAAATTTTTCATCTTGGTTTCACCTCTGGTACATCCTTAAAACTAAAATTGGAGTGTAATCTTTGTGCCAAATTTGTTAATTTGGCAATAATAAAGTTACTAAATAAACATGACACAAATTAAATGTAAATAATAAAAGCCTTCAAATTCTACATTCATGCATAGGTCATATCAGTTCTAAAAACCTTATATATAAATAGATATAAAGAATACACAATCAGCTATTTCTGAAACAATACAACTGTTGGAGGCCATTGTATAAAACAAGGTCAGTAAACACTTGAAAAGGAAATTATGAAATATTTAGTGGATTAATCTAGAAGTTCAGAGAGGTAATTTCATGTGGTCATGTAAAGTATAAAAGAGCAAGAGGAAAGAAACAAACGTATTCATGCCCATTCCTGGAAATTACACTTCTGAAATGTGATGAAAAAATTTTTACTTGGTTTTGATTATTAGCGAAACAAATTTTTTTAAACATTGTCAAGTTAAATAAACTTATTTAACATATAAGGTCAATATTGTGTTGATAATTTTATTTTCTAATTGGATTTATATCACATCAAAGAACCCACATTATTCAGTAGCCTTGCATATTAAAATTGATATTGGATGAGCTCATTATACGCTGTCCCCTCCTTAAGGACACCGCACTTACAGACGACTCCGAGTTACAGACGGACCTCTGGTGAAGCTCTCTAGATGATTTACTTTAGTTGCAATGATCAGCTCTAATGTGTCTGTAATTAAGTTTTATTGATAATCCTGGTTCCCATGACAGCACAAAATTAAAAAAAAAATTTACAGTTCCAAGTTACATACAAATTCAACTTTCCTAAAGAACCAATCTTTTACATAACCCGGGGACTGTGTGTAATTATATTATATTAATTTTTCTTTTTTTGCCTAATATGGTAACTTCCAATTTTGGTAATGTCTAACATATAAGTAATACATTTTCTTTCAGGAAGAATCAAATGTTTCTGTAAATACCTCCTCATATGTAAGAGTACTAACAGTTAAAAATATATATTATTAATAGCAAGTTGTTACATGTGAAAACTGTATTTTTTATGTGTTCATGCAATTTTTAATGAATACCAATATTTTTCCAGAAATACTGTAAATGTAATTTTTGTCGGGCTAGCAAACAGAAAAATAAATGAAAACCACTAAAACAGTAGGTGCTAAGACTTAGATAGCTTATTCTACAGTTAAAGTACACTTAGCAGTCACAGAAGATTACCTGCAACTGAAATTTTGCAGATTCTTCAGTTAGCTCTGAAAAATTAATTAAAACAGAAATGTTCCAAAGTCTTGCACAATACCTTGTAGATACATCCTATTTCCTTGACTTAAATTGCCTGAAATGAGCAAATATTATGACTATAACTATAGACAGGTAGTTGCCTGACTTCTGGTCATTTGTCTTCAGGCCTCATGCATACATGTGGCATATGTCCCCCATCGATGGCAATTGCCGCATCGAGCGATACGGTGCTGCACACATGGGGAAAAAGTCCACCTGGCTATGGCCCAGCAGGGATTAGTTTGTGTGAATGTAACCTTAGTGTGTATCCAAATATATGTATAAATCAAAACAATGTGAAAACAATGCTGAGAAACTCTTCTGGTACCAAAGACGTAGGTGCAGAAATCTTATTTCTGGCATAAAATATTTGTAAGCTTAGAAAATTTTTTGCACATTAACTTGTGACTTTTGCTGCGCCTGCGTTTCACAGACGAATAGTTCAAAAATGGGTGTGTTAGGGCTGCCTTCTGACAGATTTTCCAGAAAATGTAAATTTTAGCTAAAATCTACACATATGTTTGAGTGTAAGACACTGGAGCTGTGCCTGATATATTGAGAAGCACACACATCCAAATTAATCAAGTATACTTCTCTCTGAGAGAAGGGAGATAAAGACTGGCACATGAAGTGCTCCAATAGTGTTCATACAAGAGGACTAGGAATTTTTACATGGCTACCATCAACGATCCACATATGAATTACTGGTCTGGACATGTCTCACCCTCTCACCGTCTCCCTCAGTACTAAGCAGTGGCGGACTGGCCATTGAACCCACGGTGGGAAATCCCGGTGGGCCGACTGGTTTGGGGCCGGTTTGGGACTCGTGGGGCCGGTCTAAAAAAAAATAAACAATCAACTCACCTTTCCGGCACTGCAAACGAAGCTCCGCTGATCCAGTCCAGCCTGTGGTGAAAGCTTCGTGTGCGCCGGCCGTGCACAGAATATGATTTTGTCAAGCTGCTGACATCACAATCTGTGAGACGCCAGTGCTCACGGAGCTGTCACCGCTGGACGGACTGGATCAGCAGAGCTTTGTTTGCAGCGTCGCAAAGGTGAGTTGATTGTATATTTTTTTTTGTGCTGGGCAGGAGACTGGCTGTATACAGGGAGGAGGGGGGGAAGGCTGGCTGTACACAGTGGGGCAGGCTGGCTATATACTGTGAGGGTGGGGGCTGCCTGGCTATATACTATGGGGGGGGCTGGCTCCAAACTGTGGGGGGGGGGGGCTGGCTATATACTGTGTGGGGGGATGGCCATATACTGGGGGGAGGCAGGCTGGCTGTACACTGTGGGGCAGGCTGGCTGTATACTGTGGGGCAGGCTGGTTGTATACAGGGGGGAGGGGAGCAGGCTGGCTATATACTGTAGGGGTGGAGGCCAACTCGCTACATACTGTGGGGGCCAACTCGCTATATACTGTGGGGGAGAAGGCTATATACTGTGGGGGGGGCTGGCCATATACTGGGGGGAGGCAGACTGGCTGTATACTGTGGGGCAGGATGGCTGTATACTGTTGGGCAAGCTGGCTGTGTACTGTGGGGTGAGATGGCTGGCTATATACTGTGGGAGGGCATAGCTGGCTATATACTGGGGGAGCTGGCTATATACCGTGGTGGGGGCTGGCTGGCTATATACTGTGGGGGGGGGGGCTGGCTGGCTATTTACTGGGGTAGGCTGCTATATACTGTCGGGGGGCTGGCTGGCTATACACAGGGGGGCAGGGTGACTATATACTGGGAGGGCAGGCTGCTATGTACTCTGGGGGAGGGCTGTTTATATACTGTTGGGGGGGCTGGGTATATGCACTGGGGGGGCTAGCTGAAAACCGGGGGGAATGGCTGTCTATATACTGGGGTAGGCTGCTATATACTGTGGGGGGGCAGGCTGACTATATACTGGGGGGCAGGCTTCTATGTAATGTGGGGGGTTTGGCTGGCTATATACTGTGGGGGGGCTGGTTATATACTCTGGGGGGGCTGGCTGGCTGAATACCGAGGAGACTGGCTGACTATATGCTGGGGGAGGGGCTGGCTGGCTATATACAGGGGACTGGCTGACGTGTTAGATGGCATAGTAGCTGTAGTAATAGTGGTTATATTCCTGTACACATGGGCAGTATTACAGTAGTTATATTCTTGTACATAGGAGGCAGTATTATAGTGGTTATATTCCTGTACACACGGCCAGTATTAGAGTAGTTATATTCCTGTATATAGGGGGCAGTATTATAGCAGTTATATTCTTGTACATAGGGGACAGTATTATAGTAGTTATATTCCTGTATATAGAGGGCAGTATTATAGCAATTATATTCTTGTACGTAGGGAGCAGTATTATAGTAGTTATATTCTTGGACATAGGGGCAGTATTATAGTAGTTATATTCTTGTACATAGGGGGCAGTATTATAGTAGTTATAAACTTGTACATAGGAGGCAGTATTATAGTAGTTATAAACTTGTACATAGGGGGCAGTATTATAGTATGGTTATGACTAAGACGCCCAGCGTCGAGACGCGTTAACCGTCTGTATTTCCCTCATGCTGTTATGGATTTTTTATAAGAATAAAGGAATGTTTGTTTGGCAACTACTCTCTGGAATTTGCTCTTTTGAAGTGCTGGTTTGGACTGTGTTTTTGTGACTATACCCAGGACGGCTGAGGTCGTTTCTGTGCACCAGGAGTTATCCGGATATCGTTGTGCCTGGAGGGGATCCCATGGTAGGGTGAGCTGGCTTCTTTTTCTATCTGTACGTGTTACGGACGGATTACCAGTTTTCAGTATTATAGTAGTTATATTCTTGTACATAGGGGGCAGTATTATAGTAGTTATATTCTTGTACATAGGGGCAGTATTATAGTAGTTATATTCTTGTATATAGGGGGCAGTATTATAGTAGTTATATTCTTGTATAAGGGAGGCAGTATGAGTTTCTTTCTCTGAGCTGTACGTGTTAATTTAGACCATCTATCAACAGTTTAAGTGGAGTTTAGGAACTCCATCCACATTGTTTTGACCCCACCCACAAAATGGGGCTACTTTTACAATTTTTTCCAGGGTGACTTTAAATTCCCAGTCCGCCCCTGGTACTGAGATTACATCAGGAACTCAGGGGAGACAGTGTAACAACCTGTAAAGCCGGACATATACCATAAACTTCATAACAATTGGAATATTTTACTAAGTGAACCCATCTTGAACATGGCAGTTACTATCAAGACCACAAATAACAGCCAGAAGAACTAAAAACATTAAAAGAAACTTACCATGAAGAATCTACCATCATAAGTAGATCTCATAGTAGATTCCTTCTGCCTGCCTCTGCCCTAATCTGTAATTTAATAATCCTTTAACCTAACCTAACTTGCTAAAAACTGTATTTTATTAATATGTAAATTAACTGCAAAGGCTACTGGGGCATGGAGTGGTCTTAGCTCCCAGTGCCCGGCCAGTATAGTTCACGCCCCAGTAACATCTGAAGTTAATCTTACATATTAATAAAGTTTTTAACAAATTTTAACAGTTCCAGGATTATGAAATTATAGATTAGGACAGAGGCAGGCAGGAGGAATCTACCATCAAATCTACTTCTGATGGTAGATTCCTCATGATAGGTTTTCTGTAAAGACTGTTTGACCCAGAGCCATTTTGTTTGACCAAGCATGGGGGCCACTGTCGGAAGTAGGCTCAAAGGGGTTGGCCTCTTTACGTCATGATTTTTGTGATTTGTGTGTAAGTGTGGGGGGCAGAATCTATTAAAAGTTCTGCACTGCTTTCTTGATATGTGAAGTGTGAAGCCTCCTGTTATTTTACCTCTTGTCCATAAAATAGCTACAAATGGAAGGTCATGTGATCTCTAAGTGGTTATTGTTGGACAGGCAGAGACATGAACCTCACAAGTATTCACTGATTACGTACACCCCCTATTTGCATAACATCAGGATAACCATTGGAACATTGACAGCTCAACTTGGCATAATTTTTCTTCAAGGCGTTTATCACTTGAGAATGTGAGAGGAAATCATTAAAGTCATCACAAAAATTGCTGTCGATTACTGTACATCACAAGTTTTGGTGGCCATGGGCAACTAGAAATATTCTGACTTTCAGACAGCTTGATAAATTTGCCCATTGTGTCTTATGTGTGTGTCTTATCTACATATGGTGCGGTCTGCCTGAAAAAAAGGAGGCTGCTCCCTTTCGTCCACATACCCGGTGATATCCTATACAGGCAGTCCCCGGGTTACATACAAGATAGGGTCTGGAGGTTTGTTCTTAAGTTGAATTTGTATGTAAGTCGAAACTGTATATTTTATAATGGAAGTTCTAGAAAAAAAATTTTCTTGTGCCCCAGTGACAATTGGAGTTTCGAAATTTTTGGTGTAATTGGACCAAGAATTATCAATAAAGCTTCATTACAGACATCTTACAGCTGATCATTGCAGTCTGGGACTATAGTAAAGCATCCAGAGAGCTTCACCAGAGGTCACAGTGGGCAGAGGGGTCCGTCTGTAACTATGGGTTGTCTGTAAGTCGGGTGTCCTTAAGTAGGGGACCGCCTGTATTTACATTTGTTTTGATGCATGATTCTACATCTATGGTGGTGACAATAGGATGCTATTTATCATTGGTATTGGCCTAAATTTACTAAGGTGTCTGTCGGATTTTGCACGTTCTTTTCAGTGCAAACTGCTTGCATGTGTATTTAATATGTGAAACAAGAGAATCGCGGCACTCACCAATGCAGTCTTCAAATTTTATTCACAGATATGCAGGTAATACAGGACGCCGACAAGCGGCAAGGCGACGGGCAGTTTCGCGCTCAGTAGCGCTTTCTCTAGCCTCTGACGTCATCCTTCCGGGGCGTGCGCATTATAAGCGCGAGCCCCGAGAGGTTGTCATGGATACATAGCAACAATACAACACAGGTGAGTACAAACAAACTTGGACAATCGTCCATAACATACAGTGTGTTTAAAAACAATAACAGTTAAGAAGTTACAGAAGAAAAGCACATTTTTCCTGTGTGGAATTCAATAAGTTTTTTTGCAAAACCCGGCGCTATTATTAAAAAGTCATAAAAAGACGCTAAGATCATTAGGGTCATTCAGGCCGAGAGGGCCCATGGCTCTGCATTTCAATATCCACTTAGCCTCGCGGCGCAAGAGTTCTCTCTGGCGATCGCCGCCTCTGGGGTTAATTTCTACTTTTTCTATGCCCGCGAAGCGGAGTGGATTGGGCTCATTAGAGTGGTGCAGCCTCATGTGCTCAATCAGTCTGGGACAACCGTTACCCGTGGATACCGTATGTAGGTGTTCCCTAAATCTCGTGAACATATTCCGAATAGTTTTTCCAATATAAAATTTGTTACATGTACATATGAGATATCCAATAGATATCTTTGTCCAACGTGTTACTGAAGACGTCAGTGCCCTGGTCTATCCTTCAGTACCAGATAATTTATCTCCGGGTGAGAGACAGGCACTGAATTTTCTCAAAACACAGGACAATTTAATAATTAAAAAGGCCGACAAGGGTGGGAATGTGGTGGTGATGTCACGGGATTAGTATCTGTCTGAAGCCAAACGACAGCTTGAGGATGAGCGCACGTATAGACGCCTTGACCATAATCCAACTACTAGTTATTTATCACGCCTCCAGACCTTACTTAGACGTAATGTAGAAAAAGGAGTTCTCTCTAAAAGAACAGCTGAACGCCTCCTCCCAAAAAATCCTACATATCCCGTGTGGTATTTCCTCCCTAAGATCCATAAAACATTGTGCGATCCACCAGGACGCCCCATTGTCGCTGGCATAGGGTCTGTCACAGAGCCCATTTCCCAATATTTGGACTGGCTATTACGACCCCTGAAGACCTGGTGTGGCAGGATGGATTTAATCTTGTCTCCATCGATGTGGAAAGCCTATATACCCGCATTCCGCAGGACTTAGGCGTTGATGCTGTCCGCCTGGTCCTGCGAGGTGCGGATAAGGACATTGAATATGTCGACTTTGTGGGTGACGCATTAGAATTCGTATTATCCCATAACGCGTTTATGTTTGGGGATCGGTGGTATGCGCAGAGAGTGGGCACGGCCATGGGCACTCCAGTTGCCTGTACTTTGGCCAATATATTTCTGGCGGTTTTTGAATCCCGCTATGTCCACTCTCTGCGCAACCCATTCGCCCAGCACATACGCACATACCTTAGGTATGTGGATGATATTTTTATGGTTTGGGATGGTTCACATGACGAGTTCCGATCGTTTGTCGACTACCTTAACAGTGCCAACGACATGAACATGAAGTTCACGGCCATATTTGGAGGTGACTCGCTTGATTTCCTTGACGTGAGGGTGAAAGTGGTCAATGGAACGCTGTGTACCGAAGGTTTTAGAAAACCTACAGCGACAAATGCACTTCTACACCACAGTAGCTTTCACCCCCCGCATGTCAAAAACAGTGTACCATTTAGTCAGTTTTTACGTCTTAAAAGACTCAATAGTGACAGTTTACGCTTTGAACAACAAGCACAGGAATTGGCATTGCGCTTCATACAACGGGGTTACCCAAAAGAAGGCATCCTTACCGCATTTAATAAAGCCAACGCAATCCCTCGACGGAGTTTACTTTCCAGTGAAAAGAAACGTGGCAACCAGGGTGGCATGAGATTTGCTTTCTCCTTTGACTTTAGCCCCCATGATGGTGCCATTCGTGATGCTATCAATAAGCACTGGAATGTGCTCCGCCAGGAACCTAAATTGGCAGAAATTACAGCCTGCAGGCCCCTTGTGACCTTTAGACGTAGCCCCACAGTAGGTACTGAGCTAGTCCGGAGTAGATACTCTGTTCCCAGACAAAATTGGCTCAGTCAAGGGGCTCCTAGAGGCAATTATAAGTGTGGACACTGCAATTTTTGTACGCATAATTTACAAGCTAAAACCTTAAATTTAGGGGGTGTGAAAATTGATGTGAAACATTTTATTACCTGTAGAACCACCTATGTGGTGTACGTTCTCATATGTACATGTAACAAATTTTATATTGGAAAAACTATTCGGAATATGTTCACGAGATTTAGGGAACACCTACATACGGTATCCACGGGTAACGGTTGTCCCAGACTGATTGAGCACATGAGGCTGCACCACTCTAATGAGCCCAATCCACTCCGCTTCGCGGGCATAGAAAAAGTAGAAATTAACCCCAGAGGCGGCGATCGCCAGAGAGAACTCTTGCGCCGCGAGGCTAAGTGGATATTGAAATGCAGAGCCATGGGCCCTCTCGGCCTGAATGACCGTAATGATCTTAGCGTCTTTTTATGACTTTTTAATAATAGCGCCGGGTTTTGCAAAAAAACTTATTGAATTCCACACAGGAAAAATGTACTTTTCTTCTGTAACTTCTTAACTGTTATTGTTTTTAAACACACTGTATGTTATGGACGATTGTCCAAGTTTGTTTGTACTCACCTGTGTTGTATTGTTGCTATGTATCCATGACAACCTCTCGGGGCTCTCGCTTATAATGCGCACGCCCCGGAAGGATGACGTCAGAGGCTAGAGAAAGCGCTACTGAGCGCGAAACGGCCTGTCGCCTTGCCGCTTGTCGGCGTCCTGTATTACCTGCATATCTGTGAATAAAATTTGAAGACTGCATTGGTGAGTGCCGCGATTCTCTTGTTTCACCTGTGACTGCTGCCCTTCTACGTTGAGCACCACTATAGTCTTCACATCTCTGCAGTATATTGCCAGTTGTCTTTACTCCAAATGGTCCCATCACGCCTAAGACTTTGAAGTGCACGTGGGTAGTGCCAGCACCGCTGCTACTTCGTTGCTGTATTTAATATGTGTCACATGCAAACCTTTTGTGTCTAAACTGAAATGGATATTCTGGTGCACAGTCCAACAGAAGTGTGTCACATGACCCATGTTAAAGGTGCACCAAAAAAGTGTGTGCACCCAGTCAGGGCAGTGCAGGGGTCACCAGATTCATGAAGAATGGGTGCTAAAAATCTTGAATCTGGTGCCCTCTGCACACACATTTGCACTGTTTTTAGTAAATGTGTGCCCTTGTTTTATTCATGTTTCACCGGTTTATATCAGTCCCTAGCAGTGTTAGAATAGGCAGATGCGTTTGGCATACACTACATGTATCCACCCGAGTAGACATACCTGTGAGAGGTTTTTAATTGCTGTTAGATTTTTGTACCATATATTTACACTATATTTGTATCAAAAATAAAGATAATGGCCCACATTTCTTAAAAACTGTGCAATCTCCACTATGTGCAGTTTGTCTGTGTAGTGTTCAGGATTTCTATTGCACATTCTTCATGAATTTGGTGCTCCCTGCACTGCCCCAACAGAGTGCACCAACTTTTTTTGGTGCAGCTTTAACATAGAGTATGCAACACAATTCTGTAGGACTTTGCATGATAAATGTGGCGCATGGTCCGACTGTTCACTGGAGTGCTTCATTGCAGTATAATGCAGCTGCGACAGAAATGTGTCTCGGACACTTCTTAAATACATGTGCAAGCAGTTTTCATTGAAAAGAATGACCAAAGTTCGACAGAAAACTAGCACAGGGGCTTAAATAAATCTTGGCCAATATGTTGGAATTTAGTGGAACCTACATTTATTTTGTTTTTCACTATGAATATTGTAGTTCAGTAAGCCTTACACAACCCCCTACCTTTTGCCTTTACTGGATAACCTGTAAAACTAGAACACAGAGAGTCTACAGTAGCCCCTCTGTGGCTCATTAGCATACTTTTAAAAGTTAGCTTTAGAAGGAAGGAAGCCATTGCTAACATACATAAATAGGTTGGTGCCTGTATCAGTGAGTATTTGTCACTGGTTTATTATCCTTGATTTCGATGGTAGATTTCCTTTAAAAACTCCCTTTTACAATAATGAATGGCCAGTGACCAATGTTGAATTAGGTGAGTATTGAATTTAATTTATTTTTCACAGCAAAAAAAAAGTTATAAAATAACCTGCTTAGAATATAGGTTTTAACATTGTTACATCTAAATATCCAATTAATTCCTTAACAACTTACACATCAGCATCTTCTGGGTATACTTGTATCCTGATTAGTCATTGATCTTGCAGAGTGAAAAGACAATACATCTGACAGTAAGATTAACAAACTTATAGGATCCTATTTGTAATCAATGATAGTGTAGTGCAGTTGCTTTGTAGAAATAAATTTCTTTTAGAGAGAAGAATTCTATGTAAGTCAGAACCAAAAACATGGTTGTACAAGTGATCGATTGATGCGATTATTCGTTAATTTAATTCACTGAAATAATATGTGCTTCTGGAGTGGGAGTTAAAAACTGAAAACAGGGACTCTTGTGAAAGAATTTTGTACCATCTGGGATAGGGGGGGTCAAAGATTTGTCGCAGTATTAAAATAATGATGATATACACTCACCGGCCACTTTATTAGGTACACCTGTCCAACTGCTCGTTAACACTTAATTTCTAATCAGCCAATCACATGGCGGCAACTCAGTGCATTTAGGCATGTAGACATGGTCAAGACAATCTCCTGCAGTTCAAACCGAGCATCAGTATGGGGAAGAAAGATGATTTGAGTGCCTTTGAACGTGGCATGGTTATTGGTGCCAGAAGGGCTGGTCTGAGTATTTCAGAAACTGCTGATCTACTGGGATTTTCACGCACAACCATCTGTAGGGTTTCCAGAGAATGGTGCAAAAAAGGAAAAAACATCCAGTGAGCGGCAGTTCTGTGGGCGGAAATGCCTTGTTGATGCCAGAGGTCAGAGGAGAATGGGCAGACTGGTTCGAGCTGATAGAAAGGCAACAGTGACTCAAATCGCCACCCGTTACAACCAAGGTAGGCAGAAGAGCATCTCTGAACGCACAGTATGTCAAACTTTGAGGCAGATGGGCTACAGCAGCAGAAGACCACACCGGGTGCCACTCCTTTCAGCTAAGAACAGGAAACTGAGGCTACAGTTTGCATAAGCTCATCGAAATTGGACAGTAGAAGATTGGAAAAACGTTGCCTGGTCTGATGAGTCTCGATTTCTGCTGCGACATTCGGATGGTAGGGTCAGAATTTGGCGTCAACAACCTTGAAAGCATGGATCCATCCTGCCTTGTATCAACGGTTCAGACTGGTGGTGGTGGTGTCATGGTGTGGGGAATATTTTCTTGGCACTCTTTGGGCCCCTTGGTACCAATTGAGCATCGTTGCAACGCCACAGCCTACCTGAGTATTGTTGCTGACCATGTCCATCCCTTTATGACCACAATGTACCCTGTAACATCTGATGGCTACTTTCAGCAGGATAATGCGCCATGTCATAAAGCTGGAATCATCTCACACTGGTTTCTTGAACATGACAATGAGGTCACTGTACTCAAATGGCCTCCACAGTCACCAGATCTCAATCCAATAGAGCATCTTTGGGATGTGGTGGAACAGGAGATTCGCATCATGGATGTGCAGCCGACAAATCTGCGGCAACTGTGTGATGCCATCATGTCAATATGGACCAAAATCTCTGAGGAATGCTTCCAGCACCTTGTTGTATCTATGCCACGAAGAATTGAGGCAGTTCTGAAGGCAAAAGGGGGTCCAACCCGTTACTAGCATGGTGTACCTAATAAAGTGGCCGGTGAGTGTATGTATATATGTAATCTTCTATCCTTTGCAAGGTGCTTGTCTCCAGGGGCACACATTTACTCAACCTTCCTGTTCCTGTGTTCTTCCTTCTAGTGGCCCATGCAATTCTTATAGTGCTGTGTATGCAACTATCAGCCTTCCCCTTCTAATCCCAGCAGACCCTTGGTGATCAAAGGTAGGTTCTCTAATCGTAGAATATCAATGTTTCTAGCTAGTACTCTCGATAATTGTTTCCCTTGTTCCTGACCTTGGCTTAGTCCACTACTTTGTCTGTGATTAGTTGTTCTTATACTGCTGCACATCTAATGCTTGTAATACTACTGACCTTGCTGAGTTCTGACTATAAACATATGCTGTCTGATCCTTGAACTATCTAGTAGGCAATGAGTGTTCACGTTCTGGCTTTCTCCTATTTGGCTACCCAGGGTCTCTTCCAGTACGCCCTATCATAGCAGAGATCAGATGCCTATATAGGGGTTGAACATGGCAAACCTGATAGAGTCAAGCAATGTCCTTTGAGCAGACCAAGTAAAAACTGGTTAGGTGGCACATTGAGTTCCACCCACTTTTTCTTTGGTTAACATCTATACCTTACAATATAGGGTGAAAGACATCTGCATCACACTGTAGTTAAAAATAACACAATTCTTGAGCACCAACTGCAGATGAATCCAGACATTGAATTGATATGTGTGTTACTCTTAAGAATCAATTCAGCTTTGATTTAATATTGTTACAGTTATGTAAATTATCAATAGCTGATTTTAAAAATACAGGCAGTCCCCTACTTGATCTCTCAGGTTGGTGTCGGTATAATGCTCTCCAGCTATAAAGAACTATGATCCCCCCACCATTAGGTAAGAAAATCATGACAGGTGTATTGGTGTCTCATTTTCTTTATAGGTCTGATCACCATTGGTTAATATTTATTCTGCACTTACAGGTGTTATTAATCTTTACTTCTCAGTCATTTGCTTTTCTTGTTTCACAAATAATAGTACATTTTACTTTACAATTCCTGAGGTTTAATATGAGAAATACAGACACTGTAAACTTGAAGGCAGACCATGTATGTGAAATTGATGTGAGCTAGTTTATTACGTGTTACTTGATCAGACGTACAAACAGTTTATAGCACCTAAGTCATGTGTAATAACCATCCAACATCAAAAAGCAAACAATCTTTCTGACTTTTACTATTACGGAGCTCCGAAGAAATGTAGTCACTGCAGGAACTCAAGCAGCAAGAACATGTGAAATGAGATACACTTAAACAAAGGATTCCTAAGCTTTCAGCAAAATGTCCAGGAGAAAAATAATCTTTTAGAAGCCAAGAAATACAGACAGCCCGCTGCTTACATCCATTCTACTATGTTTAGTGGTCAGGTCTTTTGCAAAGTGATTTAGCATTCCGAGTAAGCCAATGGATATGTTATTTGTGAGCATCATTCTGTAGTTCTTATGAGATTTTCTATCTTTTAAAACATAAAAAAGGTTGACTGGCATATGCAGAAGTGTGTAGAAATTCATGTAATGCTTTATATAACTGACTTCACAGTTATTTGGGGGAGCCAGGAAACTCCCCCTTCTCATCTGTTGGATGCTGTCTGATTATCCATTAACTTTGGACCGGCGCTAGAAAATGTGCTACCAGCTCAATATGATAGATTCCTGTACACAAACCTGCTCAGTCCGTGGAATCGCAACCGTGTACTGGTCAAATGTGCACAGTGGATGAGCGTCCTTGCATCAAAAAGAAATAGGATGCAAGGGGTTCCTGCCTGATGGACAAACATCAGCGCTGACACTTTAAAGGGGTTGTCTGTGACTTAAAATAAACAGATATGTATGCAGGAGGGGGCATACTTACTTCCGTGGTTCCTCTGGTTTTTACATTTTTGGCTATTATTCTCAGACTATCCCTTTGTTTCTGTGATTTTGTGCCTTATATGCCATTTCTACTTTGAACCTGGCCTCTGACCATGCCTTCTTCTGTTTTCCTTTTGTCTGTCTTGCTCTATGTATTCATCGTGACCTAGTAAAGGGATTATCTTGTCAGTTGTCTGTTATCTCTTAAGATACACTGAGGCAACAGACAGGTGACAGTTTGGAGGGTCCAGTTTATGGTGTCCAGCACCCCAACTTCTTTTTGCCATGCCCCTGTTTGTTTATAGGGGCACGGAAGCTGCTCTCAGACAAACTTCCGTCCAGGAGAGCTGGCCAGCCACGTCCATGGGGACGGGTGGGCATGGATGGCCACGTCAGCAAGCCGAAAGCAGATTTCATGCACCTGTAAACAAACAGGGGTACCGCACGGAGAGATCATGATGCTAGATACCGGGAGGGACCACAGAGGTAAGAATTCTATCACTCAAAGCCTCAAAATACAATACAGTGCAAAAGTTTTAGGCAGTACTAACACTAAAGCTTTTAAGCAATTCTTCCCAATTATCCCAAACACACAGCTAATATTATAAAGAAGAACAAGGAGTCCTGGAAGTGACGCTATGGTCACTGATCTCAATAACATCAAGTCAACATTCGATTACATAAATGAATAATTTTACATCTGGAAAATTTAGGTCACCTGTTGATGATGGTCTTGAAGCTAATGTGTTAGCACTTCATAAGGATAAAGTGGTCATTTGCCTGTGTGAACACACTCTTAGCTGATTGATTTGTAGTTGATTGCACCACACCCTTATCCTCCTGCAGTCTGTTCTGGTCCATTAACAGTAAATGTTGTAATTGACAGATTTCTACTCCAATTGTCCTGGAGCTGAGGTTCTGGTCTCCTATAATTGTTTTGCGATTTTGTGCCTTATACACCCTCTCTGCTTTGACCCAGACCTCTGACCACGCCTTCTTGTGTTTTTCATTTGTCTTGTTTTATGTCTGCACAGTGACAGTTTTGTTGGTTGTCCTTGTTAGGATACACTGAGGCAACAGGCAGGTGACAGTTCGGGGGGCCCAGTTTACGGGTCTCCATCCTTTCTGTCCTCCCTGGGTGCAGAGCCCTGACCACACATCTTACTTGTTTTCAGTCATTCAAACTTTCAATGGATTTAGGACTACAGGGATGTATATACACCTACAAAGATTATGTGGCTACTTCTTTTGCTACAACCTCCTTAATAGGACTCCATCAATAACTCTGTGGAAATTTACTTAGAAAAATGTATGCTTTTTTGACCCTAAAGTCAAACCATATGTTTATTTTGAAATTTGTTCATTAATAAAAATTAAACTATAAACACTTCTAGTAATACTTTTATTTTTTTAAAATATTCTTACCTTACAAAATGCTTTCCACACCTTCCTGAAACTTTTCCACCGTAATCTAGGTATCTGTAATTTATGGAGACTGTGTGTGTATTCATTTTGCAACATCTTTACGTTGCTCACTTTAACATTGAATTCTTTGTCATCTTAAAAGGGCATTGTAGCATTCACCCTAGTAACATTCTCTGATTACACTGTCTCATATTATGAAATAGCACTCAAGTGATGGGTATTGATCTGTTAGCCAAAGTTTACGAATAAGATTGTGAACAATACAATAAATCAGTTGAGTTTTCATTGCCATGAATAGTTTCTTTTCTGCTGATCAGAGGTATATGCTGCATATTAAAGAGGTACCCATTTTAGAAGGTACGTAGTATCTGTTTTTAGATCTAATTGTGGAAACCCTTGACTGTTAATGTATGAAATAATTCTGAAGCTACTACAGGCAGTCCCCTACTTAAGAACACCCGACTTACAGACGACCCCTAGTTACAAACTGACCACTGGATATTAGTAATTTACTGTACTTTAGCCCTAAGCTACAATAAACAGCTATAACAGGTGTCTGCAATGAAGCTTTATTGTTTATCCTTGTTCTTATGACAAGCCAAGATTTTTAAAATGCAATTATCACGGAGACCAAAAAAATTCTGGCTGGGACTACAATTATAAAATATAAAGTTCCGACTTACATACAAATTCAACTTAAGAACTGTACCATTTTTCTGAATAAATCAACATATCATTTTTGAATCTGTAAAGAGCACATATTTGTGCATGTTTAGTGGCACATCTAAGATCATTTGACTTATAGCAAGTAGTCACTGTATTATTGGAGTCAAGGGGAGAGATTCACCAGGACTTGTTCTCTGGCATACAAGCCATGAAACAATAAAAATTCCTTTGCAAACCATCAAGAATTGTGATTATTTCCCCCTTTATGCCACCTCCAATAGGAGGCGTGTTTTACGGTAGCATACTCCGGAGTAGGGCATGTCTGCCCCGCAGCTGTGCACTCACTATTGCCTAAATCCATTGAGGATTGAACATGCGCAGGTAATAACATAATCCTCCATCAGCCAGGGCCTGCTGTACAATTGTACACCAGTGTAGCCAGCTGCCATATAAATCAGGAGAGTCAAAGCTTAAATGATATGCATCAGTGAATGATATATGTCCCAATAGGATTTTTGGCCATGCAGATTACAATAATACAACAGTTGACATGGATAGGACATGGATGTACTGATGCTTGCCAGGTGGCGGTACTTTACATCATTAGCGGTAATCAAAGTGACTTTCTTTACCTGTCACTTGTCACTTAAGTTCTTTCATCTTCTTTTTATGTCTACTTTATCTATACCATTGATGATGCAGCCATGTAGAGTAAGCGAGGTGATAGAGTAACATGACACAGAGACATATGTATAAAATAAAGGAGACATCTGTACACAAGGAATTCTTTCTTACAGTACCTGGAGACTTTTCATTCCAAGATCATTTTGAGCATAAAACAGTAATAATAAACCTCTCAGCGACTTATTAAACATGGACAGAGATAAAAAGAAATGACTTATATTCAAGCGTCTTACCACTGGGATGCAGATTCCTTCTTATAATATATTGAATTGGACAACATTTCAGCAGTTCCCCCTGCACATACAATAAATAACTCCATTGAAAAGGGATTTGCTTGCAAAAGAAGAGAATCAGTGAATGGTCTCCCAAAGAGAGAAATAAAATAAATCTGCAAATCTCTCTTTTTTTTTTTAAATAAACACCAGTCCTGTACAAATATATGAATAGGGTAAATAGCAGTCAGACATGACAATTGATGAAATTGCGACAAAAGTTGCTGGACCCAGGGGAAGTGGGATAGAATAATATGTATATCTTCAATTGTGGCATTTATATGTTTTCAGATTGTTTCAGTAAATATTTTGTAAAATTGCTTTAATTGCAATGGCAACTACAGGTCGGTTGGGGAATTTGTCTAGCTTTGCATATCTAGAGGCTGGAATCTTTGCTAATTCTACTTTGCAAAAAACCTCTAGCTCAGCCACATTCTCAGTGGGTTTTGAAATGGACTATGACTAGGTAATTTTAACACATGGATATGCTTATATTTTAAACCTTTCCATGGCAGTTTTTGATATATGTGATTAACCTTTTACATGGTATATGGAAGGTGGACCTATACCCTGGTCTCAAGTCTCTTGCAACCTCTAACAAATTTTTCTCCAGCATTGGCCTGAATTTAACTCCATCCATCTTTCCATCAAATCTGACCAACTTCCCAAGTCTTGCTGAACAAAGCATCCCTACAGCATGATTCATGATGGGGATGGTGTATTCAGGGTAATGTCCAGCGTTGGCTTTCCTAAGTGCATATCATTTGACATTTACCCAAATGTTCAAATGTGACCAGAGCACTTTTTGCCATATGCTTGTTTTATCCCTACAGAGCTTTTAGAAAACATCTGGGGCTTCTTTTTACAAAAAAGTAACTTCTTGCTATTCTTTCATAAAGGGCAGAATTGTGGAGCACACCACTATTGATAGTCCTGTAGACAGCTTCTCCCACCTGATGGGCCGCTTGGCTTTTTCACTTCTTAGTGCTCTCCTTGTCTGGGTAGGTGGACTTCCATGTCTTGGTAGGTTAGTAGTTTTATTCTATTCTATTTTTGTATGATTGATTAAAAAGGGCTCTGTGAGATGTTCAGAGATTTGGCTTTGCTTTTAAAACCTAACTCTGCAATTCACTTTGCCAAAGCTTTTTCCCTGAGCTTTCTAGCATCTTCCTTGTTTTTTTATGATGCTATTTGTTTACTAATGTTTTGTAACAACAGTTTGAGGCCTTCACAATACTGTTGTAGTTATAACAGGAATAAATTACATACAAGTATACTCTATTTACTATTAGGTGACTTTGGACACATATATATATATATATATATGTTGGACTTGATCCCTCCTCCGCTCAGCCACTCCAGGTGATTGAGGTGATTGGGGCTAATCACCAGCAGCTCTGAGATGTTGCTTTAAAAGTCAGAAGCTGCACAAGAGGAGCCGCTCTCTCTGCTCCTGGAAGAACCTTATATGTGAGTTGCTAATTGCTGTATGCTGTGGTTGGGAAGCTGTACAGTAGGTACGGTTTCTTGGTAGTGAGGAAACTACTGCATTGCATAGTTAGTGGCCAGACAGCCTAGGACTTTATTTCTGTATTGTTCAGTGTTGTCATTTTTCCTGCTTTAAAGAACCTAATAAAACTGGCTGCGGAAAGTTGCACCCAACTTGTCTGGAGTGTACTGTGATGTGCCAAAAAGTGCCCGTATATCCCAGGAGACAGCGATCCCAGAGCTAATCCCATTACTATATACATATATATATATATATATATATATATATATATATATATATAAAATAAAACAATTCAGCTACACCCGTTAAGAAAAATCGGGTGCCCAACCTTCAGGTTTGTTAAATCCTTTCATATACAAAAATCAAAAAAAATGATGGCACTCCAAGTTCAGTGAAAAAGGAATTCTTTTATTCCAAAAGTGCTACGTTTCAGCTCCCATATCTGGAGCCTTTCTCAAGCCAAATGAATGTGATACATACAAACTTTAGAAGGAAGTGACATCTCAAACATGTGCATAAATACAGTTCATTCAGTGTATATCAATAGCAAACATTATTTCATAGTACAAAACAAGTGCAGTTAATTGCATATAAGTGAAAATACTGAGAGAACTCGACACTCCTATCCCTCTCAGACTCACTGCATTAGCGTTCCTGCTTGCCCAGTGCGCATGTGTCACTACTCCATGTGTGATTAGCTGACACACACACATCTGTCATATTAGTCCTAGCCCTCTGTATGTGCGGTGAGGATCCTCCCCTCTACTGGCGGAAGTAGCTCCAGTGCCATCTTTAGTAAGGGAACTTCTTCAAAACATGCAATATATACAATATAATGTCAAATCTGGATATTTGGTGAATAAACCAACACTTTATTAGGTCATACTATAGGGTAAGGACCTTAGCTAGGACAAGTGATTCAAATGAAATCACCTAATGCGTGAATCCACGATCACTGCCACGATCCCTTACTAAAGATTGCACTGGAGCTACTTCCGCCAGTAGAGGGGAGGATCTTCACCTCACATACAGAGGGCTATGACTAATATGACAGGATGTGGGTGTGTCAGCTAATCACACATGGAGTAGTGACACATGCGCACTGGGCAAGCAGGAACGCTAATGCAGTGAGTCTGAGAGGGATAGGAGTGTCGAGTTCTCTCGGTATTTTCACTTATATGCAATTAACTGCACTTGTTTTGTACTATGAAATAATGTTTGCTATTGATATACACTGAATGAACTGTATTTATGCACATGTTGGAGATGATGTCACTTCCTTCTAAAGTTTGTATGTATCACATTCATTTGGCTTGAGAAAGGCTCCAGACATGGGAGCTGAAACGTAGCACTTTTGGAATAAAAGAATTCCTTTTTCACTGAACTTGGAGTGCCACCATTTTTTTGATATATATATATATATATATATATATATATATATATTGACAAAGACACACCTGACAGGTGCAAGAGCTTTGGCAGTCAGTATGTTTGTTTGTCTTAACATTAATAAAGGCAAGTTCCAAAGAACCGACATCTGCATGTGCAATTGCATAGGCAATTTTGTCATGTTTTGGAATCCAATGTGTTTATTTTAGTACTTTTATGCCCTTTCACAAGAATGTATAGTCAGCTTACATAGACTGCTGCCAATGGACTTCATCACCTGCTTGGGGATGGGTAGACTGGAATGCAGTCAAGGCCTTGGAAATCATAGACAATGGCAAAGCATTAATGGATGTGGGGGCTGAGTTATTCTATGTTAACATGTTTGGTTTTAGGTCATACAATATTTTTCCTTTGAAAGACAGTATCGTCTTAACTATTATTGCATCTATTTTGGAGTATTGAAGTGTCTTTACAAAGAAAGATTAAATCGGAAAAAGAAAAATTGCAGTTTTCTAAAATGCTTATTACAAAGGGTCTTTGTTTCAGACAATCCTTTGATAGAGGTTTTCCTTTAAATAACATCAATGGCTAAATCCTTTTTCGCTCATATCTGTAGGTGTGCAAATTATCTATAGAATAGGATGGAGAATTAGCTGTAGGTGGAGACTTCAGTTCTTCTTCCATTGACTTTCAATGTTATCTTTAACCTCACTGAGCTTCTATCTTGCCATTTGTTAAATGGATATCACTGATATTACAGAGTGGTAAGCAAATTGGGAAGGAATGAGAGTAGGTGAATTGATGAAGGAGAACTTTACTCTATTAAGATATAATACAAATGTTCTTGGAGCATTTCATGCTCTTAATTTACTGTAGTCTTTACATACTGTAGTTTGATAAAAAAAATTGTGACCTTTTAAACGCTCTAAGGCTTCCTCAGAGTAACGTCACACCCATGCACTTATTCTTGCTCTATTAGTACCAGCATAGAGAAGCTGAGTCGGGCATCTCTTTGGATCATCAGTCTGTAATGAGGAAACTGTAGGGTATCAGTGTATACATTTGTCTAATTTATTTTATAGCTAAAAGCCTGTACTTGAAGTTTTTGGGCCCTAATGCATCATGTGCATGAGCCCCTTAGCTACAATTAATACTATATTTAATGTAATATATAAAAACTGCACCCCCTTCTTCCTGACTGTACTACACCAAGATGATACCATAACTATTTAAAGGAAAAATCTTTCCTATAAAAATGGCTCATGAGCTAGAAATTAGGGATCCTAGTTGTGTAGCATTCCTCAGTCAAAAGTATTCTTGTACTCTTCTATATTAAGATTTCTACATACAAAGTAAAGGTTTTTCATTACACACCCCAATGCAGCTGTTAGATTGTCTGCCATCTCTGTCATTATAAAGCATCAGACTAACACATCCACATGACAAAAAAATCATGAGGTTTTGCTAAACATCTAAATCACGGTGTCGGAAAAAAGTGTCTTGTGTTATTCTTCCTACAAGATTCAGTAGCAGGATTTGTGGAAGAGATGAAAAGATCTCATACTCTTTCCGAAGGACTTGTGAAACAATCACATGTGGGGTTTTACATTCAGTTATATGGAACAATCTCCAGAGAAAGGTATACAGTTGGAAGTTGCACTGGAATTTTACTAAGGGAACTAAAACGAGGTACTCGGATCCAAGGTGTGAAAATTGGCAAGTTTCCGTCATGGAAAATGCTCAAGTAATAACAAGTGAAATTGAATAGGAGTTAAGCTTGGCTGCCAAGTACTGCAGTTCAACACCTCTATTACATTGGATTTTTAGAAATCATTTATGGCGGCCTACGTAACTGGGTTATATTTGCGACAGATCACTAAATATATTATATATACTGTATATATATAATATGTATGTAACCCAACAGCACAGAAAATGCTGTGGTTTGGAATGGACCAAACCACTCGCGTAATATCAAAAGAAAATTGAAAGCACTCTGAATATATAAAAAGGGGGTAACTTAATTTTCCCGTAATGTGATGTTTGCCTCTAATTCACACAGCTTTTTCTTGAGAATATAAGCAGAGATGTTGGGTCCATTCATGTGAACAATACAGTACTGTGTGTCATACTGAGGCAATATGGTGCACTGTTTGTGACGTGATTGCTACATGAATGGCGTGAATGCAACATGCATCACCTGATGCACCAAGAGATTGCATCTGTGGATAACGTAGCACACTCCCATTCCTTGACTCCTTGGGGCATCAGTGGCATCAGTAATCCCATGAGACACAAAACATCAGTGGAACATGAGACAGCCAGACACAAAATTGCATGACTCACAAGACAAAATGTTGAAATATGATCCCACCTGGATCCTGGAGAAATCATAAGCATAGCCCTGTTGCATAGCATAGCCTTGCTGGCAAACTCTGGTCACACTGGGACCAGAACACGGCTGACACACAGCCAAGGTCTGAAGCGGCGGTTACAGCTTCTATCTTCCAGGATTAGGATTGCTATACAGTACAATCCGTTTCCTACAGCATCTGAGGAAGGTCTTTTTGATCGAAACGTCATGTATATGTATTAAAGTGGATTGGTACAAGAATAAAAGCATGTATTTTCAAAATCGGATTGAGTGCCGTCTTCCATATCCTTACTTGCATACTGGGTTGGGACCCTATTTTGGCACCATCAAATACTGAAACAGGAGTGCAGTGGAATTTCTACAAGAAATGGGTGAACAAGATGGCACCTGGAGTGAAATATAATATCCATCACACAAAATATACATGACCACTTTAAAGGACCAAGAGCCTCAAATACTCAATTATAGAAATCAATGAAGATTTATGGTTTTCTATGTGTCTGCAGTAAAGGATCTTTCAGAGCAGATCAATGGCTCAGTCCACATGGCTGCTCCCATTGTCATTTATAGAAAATAATCTAATAGAATAATCTATCTATAATCAGAAATAAAAACATAAGAAATAAGAACACAGTTCAGTTTTTAATTGTTTACAAAATGATGGAAGATACAATAACCTTGCAATTCAAGCTACCATTGTAATATACATCTGATATCTAATCTAATCTAATCAGGTCCATGCTTCCTTTGTAATATGCATTAAATAAGCATTAGACATCAGTACATGTATATGGTTTTGGTTTGGATTCAAATCATTTGCCCCTTTGACTACAAAAACAAACAAACTTTTTACAAATACACATGTACACAGGTACAATGTTAGCTCAAACCACATTCTCTTTATGCATGTGAACCCATCCTTACTAGAGGTGACTCTAAAATGCTTGTATCATTAACATTTTTTCAATAGCGTTATTATAAATATAGCAGATTTATTTATTATTTTACTTTTGTTCATAAACAGCATCATTTATGTGTTCCTTGATCTTGGTGTGTAGTAAAGGACATATACATGTATATTACATTGCATTTATGTGTAGACCACATTTTAATGCGATAAGACCAGCTGGTAAATCCAAAAGAATTAGATTAGTACAATCCCCCAGAGACAGACATCCAGCATCCTGACAAGTAATACAAAGAAATTTGATGGCAAAGCAATAACACCCCGCACACACAAACATCCCTATGAGGTTTGCATGTCAGTGGTTTCAATAAGTGTGTCCACTCATGAAGAATGAACCACTGGCAACTGAGATGTTTATATGCCTCCAGCAAGACACAGTGAAGCAAAGCAAATAATATAAAAAGTGTGACATAAACCTCCTCCCTTAGTGAATAATTTTCTGCTTTTACCCAGAATGGTACATCCTCATGTGAGCTGAAAAATCAGCAGGCATCAATACAATATTTTGTTAGTAGATTCTTTGCAAAATAGTGTTTTTCAAAATCCTGGAATTTACATCTATAAAATACTGTTTCCTCTAAAAAGATAAAAGTATTTTAGGAGTATTTCTTATTTTAGCTTATCATGTATATTTGCAATATTTTACATGGTCCCTTCAACAGGCACTTTACAAATGAAAGACTGGGAAGAGAGAACAACGTTTTAGAGATGGAAATATAGCATAAAGAATTCATCATTATTATTATTTTGTATGTATCACCTAGATTTTTCACAGAATCTCACTATTTTTTGATGAACACTGTAATCATGGACCATGTACTAACAGTCACTCTCCACTATATTGCATAGAGCTGTAGAGAGTGTAAAGAAGCATATGTGCTTATGGATCACACTATATTAACCCAGTATGTAGCCAGTTTATAGCTTTAGGCTCAGCCTCATGTTTTGTAATCTGACATGTGTCGCTTTATATGGGTATAATGTTTGAACACTTCAAGTGATTTTGAGATTGTTTTTCATCACATGTTGTACTTCATGTTAATGATAAATTTTGGTTGATAAGTTTTGCGTTTATTTATTAAAAAAAAGGCATAAACTTTCAAGAATTTATTTGCCATTTTCAAAATTCTGAATAATCTCTTTTTTAGACAGTTTTACGACCCAAATAAGTTAATAACTAACATTTCCAATATGTCTGCTTTATAATATAACAATCTTTATGTGTTGCACGCTTGGCTCCCAGGAGCTAACAACGGCTCAGGACCGGTCCACAACAGTCCCACAATTAAAACAAAAGAAAGAGAAAAATTACTCTGATCAGAGCTCCAACAATCCTTTATAAATTCTTTATGAATCCAACACTGTACATTGCTTGACCATCGATCCTTTTCAATGAGTATTGAATGTCTCCACAGGTTTCTGACAAGAATAGGTCACCATTCAGACTAACTCCATCGTGTTTCCTAATCCTCCTTCATTACCATCTCTCTTTAAGACAATTTCACTAGAAGAAATATGCTTATGGATAGTGTAGTATATTCTTTGTAGATTAAAATTTATTGAAAAATATACTCCACCCTACATGTGTGACTGGTGTCCTGCTTATGTCTAGATATGCACATTTTTACACCACATTTCTACATTTTTTTGGGGGTGTTCACCACATACCCTAAGTAACATGTTACCTTTATTCTAAGGGTCAGTAGAGACCCAAAGAATAAAGAGAAAGGGGAACATTTACTTATGCCGTCCACAGAATTCACCCACAGGGCATTGTCCGACGATGCACTGTGCCACGATTCACTAAGGACGTGAGTCTGATATCCTGCATGAGTCACTTCCCCGCTCGGTTCTAACAGAGTTAACCATCTTTTAAGTGGTGCACGTAAGTGCATTGTCGTACAACACAATTTGAATGTTAAATCCTGCGCTCAGTCCGATTGAGTTAGATTGTCCAATGGCAGGCACCCCAATTTGTGTCGCATGTGCTGCGCCAAAGAATGCCCCCATGCTACACAATCCCAGTGCAGACAACTGTTAATTACCTGTCCAAGCCGGCAATCCCCAAAAAAGGTGCAATGTCCGACGAAGGTGAGAAGTGCAGAATAAAACCCCTAAAAACAGAGCCCACAAGAAAATGCCACAAATGTGGGTTTTTTTGTCACTTTCCCTGCATTTGGACCCCCTATATATCACTCCATTTTCAAAACTATTAGAACAGCTTTTAGGAGGTTTGATAACCGTATGAGATCTTCATAGTTATTTAAACAAATGGAGATAACGGTCAGTAATATGTTCATTTAGTCCTAAATTTTACACATTTAAGAAAGATGAAAATAGAAAACCCATATTAAAATGTATTATGCAATTTGTCCAGGGTATGGAGACACCCCACATGTGGAAATTACTTGTATGGGTACACAGCGAGGCTGGCCATGCCAGTTTTGCCTTTAGAGTTAGGTGGTTTTTAGTTGGTTCATTGACCACTTTTGTGATCTATAAAACATCAGTTTTTTCTGTGAATGTTGCCATGTGAGGGCTTATTATTTTTTATGACGCTCATCATGTGGGTTGAATAACAATTTAGTTTTTTTGTACACGTCATTGCGGATTTGTCAATACTATATATGTGGGGGTTGTATGGTTTGTACTTTTAATATATGTAGATTTTGTATGTAATTGGGCTTTGGGGGAATATTTATTAATTTTATTTTTTATTTAAAAACTCTTTTTTACTTTGACCTGAACAAGCAATTATTTGATTGCTTATTAGTTATAATTCCCTGCAATACTAATGTATTGGAGGGTATTATCACTGCCATCCTATGTCTGTGACATGACTTTACAGACATTTGCTATAGCAATACAGACATTGCCATAGCAATAATCAGATCCCCAAAAATGCTTAGGGTATGCCAACTGAGCAGGGAATCTCCCTGCAGGCATTTAAAGGGTTAGCTTGATTTGTCCAGGCATGTAAATTAGAGCTGACATCCCATGTTTTGCGATTTCAGCTCCAGTGATGTAAAATTACTATTACTATTATGGCGTGGAAATAGTCACCATACAGAAATAGTAAGTCCTAGAGTGGCAATGAGTTAAAGGAAATCAACCACTTGGCTAGAATCACTAACCTTTGATCCCGTCACTGTCCATCATTAGTCTTGACAAACTTATAATTAGCAGCATGGAGCCACGGAGTGTCCGGTGCTCCGTGGCTGCTAATTATGCACACCCTCGCCAACTCTCTCTCCCATGATGGGAGCATAGGATAGGGAGGTGACGTCTTGCAAGACGCATCAATTAACGTAACAGATAATACATCATTAGCAGCCTGGAGCACAGGACATCTTGTTCTTTGCTCTCTGTGCTGCTACTTACAAGTATGTATTCTAGTTGATCCTGGCGTGTCAAGACTAATAACGGACAGCGCCTATTTCAAGCCTTTTTTTTTGCTTTTTTAAGTGGTTAATTTCCTTTGATATACTGTGCAAGCTCTGTATAGAATGTCATGGTATAGTGTATGGAATTGACTGAATGGTGCAAATATTGTGATGTTTATGCAGCAGTTTGGAGTAGTTTTTAATGTTGACCAAATTCACAGAGTTTGGTGGACCTTGATGACAGCTGAAAGAAACATGAATGGTACACTTGGGTTGAAATAGAAAGCTGGCTTAAAAGGTACCTTGTTCAGTTTCAACAAATAAATTGTAACATCTGTGCATGTTCGGGCATCATCGCCATCCGCTGCCTGTAAAGTACGGTAGAAGATGTGCTACTGATTGGTCTGAATATTGACTTATTTCATACTTGGTTGCCTTCCACCAATCACTTTCTCGACTAGAATATCCCACAAGAGCTTTGTCTGCCCAATTCCCAGTCCTTTTTGGATTTTGCTTGCTTCTGCTTTCCGGGCTTCTGTATTTTTTCTGACTATCCATTTGCCTCTTGATTTTGAACTGCATTATTCTCTTGGGTTTGACCCATGCTGGAAAGGAACATCGACCAGTTGACAACATACCTCTTAGGGTAGGATTGGCAATTAGGTAGAGATAGTTGAAGGGTGGTCTATCTTTAGATCTCACTGTTTGTGTTTGTCTTACCTTTCCATCCCTATCAATTCCCTAACAGCAGAATTACATAAATATTGTTTTGTGTAGCAAAATGTTTGGAATATACACTCACCGGCCACTTTATTAGGTACACCTGTCCAACTGCTCGTTAACACTTAATTTCTAATCAGCCAATCACATGGCGGCAACTCAGTGCATTTAGGCATGTAGACGTGGTCAAGACAATCTCCTGCAGTCCAAACCGAGCATCAGTATGGGGAAGAAAGATGATTTGAGTGCCTTTGAACGTGGCATGGTTGTTGGTGCCAGAAGGGCTGGTCTGAGTATTTCAGAGAGCTGATAGAAAGGCAACAGTGACTCAAATCACCACCCGTTACAACCAAGGTAGGCAGAAGAGCATCTCTGAACGCACAGTATGTCAAACTTTGAGGCAGATGGGCTACAGCAGCAGAAGACCACACTGGGTGCCACTCCTTTCAGCTAAGAACAGGAAACTGAGGCTACAATTTGCACAAGCTCATTGAAATTGGACAGTAGAATATTGGAAAAATGTTGCCTGGTCTGATGAGTCTCGATTTCTGCTGCGACATTTGGATGGTAGGGTCAGAATTTGGCGTCAACAACATGAAAGCATGGATCCATCCTGCCTTGTATGAACGGTTCAGGCTGGTGGTGGTGGTGTCATGGTGTGGGGAATATTTTCTTGGCACTCTTTGGGACCCTTGGTACCAATTGAGCATGGTTGCAACGCCACAGCCTACCTGAGTATTGTTGCTGACCATGTCCATCCCTTTATGACCACAATGTACCCAACATTTGATGGCTAATTTCAGCAGGATAATGCGCCATGTCATAAAGCTGGAATCATCTCAGACTGGTTTCTTGAACATGGCAATGAGTTCACTGTACTCAAATGGCCTCCACAGTCACCAGATCTCAATCCAATAGAGCATCTTTGGGATGTGGTGGAACGGGATATTCGCTTCATGGATGTGCAGCCGACAAATCTGCGGCAACTGTGTGATGCCATCAAGTCAATATGGAGCAACATCTCTGAGGAATGCTTCCAGCACCTTGTTGAATCTATTCCATGAAGAATTGAGGCAGTTCTGAAGGCAAAAGGGGGTCCAACCCGTTACTTGCATGGTGTACCTAATAATGTGGCCGGTGAGTGTATAATAGGGTTCTGACAGTAAATATTTTTGCTTCTCATTCTGCTGGTGGTCTTGTGAGACCTATATTACCATACTATCCATTTCTAATTAGTGTTCCTGGATCCCACAGAGCTTGTACATGAATTTGCATTATAAACATTTTGCCTGGGAGGAAGTTAGCTAAACTAAGCTATTTTTTTTTCCTATTGCACACCTCTATTGAGGTCCACTGCACTATATTAAGACTTTCATTGCGCAGCTAGCTGGAGTGCAGTGCAGCAAGGAAACCTGCCCAAGATGTGCAGACTTCCGTCATCGGCAGTCTGAGAGATACTAATACAATTGACGTCACTGAGAGATACATGGACGGGACCTGGCTACAAATAACATACAAGAGGCATGCATAAATTATCATTTTGCATAATTTTTAACATATATATTTCAATAATGCCATCATATATACACCAGTGTATCTGATGGTAAATGTCCTTTAGTTATTTTATGACAAAGCTGCATCAGATATGACTTTTAACTAACAATCCTTCCTACTATAAAGTTTTGTATCTATTTTTTTTTGGGAACATCAATAACAGCCTATTAATGAACACTGATCTGTGTTCTTCTATATATGTGCACAGCATGTAAGATCCAATATGATGTCAGTATATTTGGTGGAAAGCTTACAGTGTACTTGTCTTTTCTTCATAGTTGTACCCAAATACTTTCTCCTTGGATTTCATATGTTTCTGTCAGTAATTACTCGTCTATTTTTTAATTGTCTAAACTTCCTTGCTGCCCTAGTGTACACACAAAAAATGAAAACCTTCTGAATTCAGTATAATGCTAATGTAGGCCATCCTGCCTTCCTGGAAACTGCTTAAAAAATAATTTCCAGTGATTATTCAGCCAAGGGCAGCATCAGTAACGGTGCTCCAAAACAATGGGCATTGCTCCCTGTGGCTGGACTACTATACCACAGTAATTTGCATTGCTTAGGAAATTAACTTAGACAAGGACTGTGTACCATGATTCTTCCTCATATTCATCTGCTTTCAATATGCTTATGTTTAATTCTGCAGAGGTTGAAAGGTCATGGCTGTTTTTCTCTTTCTCTTAAATGAATATGTTTACTGAAACCAATTCATGGTATTTTGATATAATATCAACAACTACATTTATCATAACACAAGCCGAAACACAGCAAAGGCTTATCATCGAAACAGAGTACTGACAAACACTGCCCATTGTTTATTTAAAGGGATGCCCTATAAGAGTGCAAGAACCATTAGATTAGGGTTAGGATAAGGATATAATGCCAAGTATATTCATTTATCAGTGGTACTATTTTTCATTGACACATAGCACATTTATGGGCAAGAATCGCATAAAATATTATCTGTGCTGAATCTGGTATCCTATGACAATTAGCTTTTGCTGTTATTGAGTAAACTTGGATCAATCTTATAAACTGGTGTAACAGGGTCAATCTGCGCTCAGCAAATACCTTCAATGAAAAAAAAAAAAATTTACTAGAATTCCCTTTGTATCACTTATTCATGATCCTAGATCCTATTAGATCTCTTCTTGCCTTCATTCTATAGGAAGTTTCATTGTTTACTTTATGTGGATAAACAAGTTCATGGTCATGTAATGTTGCACAGTTCCACAGCTCGTCATAACACACAGATCTGATTACTCGTGATACCAATGACCTGTGCAGCTGTTTGACATCTCACGACCATGGACATATTTTCCTCCACTGAATGTAAATAATGAAATGTCCCATTCAGCAAGCAGAGATTTTGAAAGCCATAAAGAAATGATGAATAGTATACACTCACAGGCCACTTTATTAGGTACACCATGCTAGTAACGGGTTGGACCCCCTTTTGCCTTCAGAACTGCCTCAATTCTTCGTGGCATAGATTCAACAAGGTGCTGGAAGCATTCCTCAGAGATTTTGGTCCATATTGACATGATGGCATCACACAGTTGCCGCAGATTTGTCGGCTGCACATCCATGATGCGAATCTCCCGTTCCACCACATCCCAAAGATGCTCTATTGGATTGAGATCTGGTGACTGTGGAGGCCATTTGAGTACAGTGAACTCATTGTCATGTTCAAGAAACCAGTCTGAGATGATTCCAGCTTTATGACATGGCGCATTATCCTGCTGAAAGTAGCCATCAGATGTTGGGTACATTTTGGTCATAAAGGGATGGACATGGTCAGCAACAATACTCAGGTAGGCTGTGGCGTTGCAACGATGCTCAATTGGTTCCAAGGGGCCCAAAGAGTGCCAAAAAAATATTCCCCACACCATGACACCACCAGCCTGAACCGTTGATACAAGGCAGGATGACGCCAAAATCTGACCCTACCATCCGAATGTCGCAGCAGAAATCGAGACTCATCAGACCAGGCAAGGTTTTTCCAATCTTCTACTGTCCAATTTCGATGAGCTTGTGCAAATTGTAGCCTCAGTTTCCTGTTCTCAGCTGAAAGGAGTGGCACCTGGTGTGGTCTTCTGCTGCTGTAGCCCATCTGCCTCATAGTTCGATGTCTTGTGCGTTAAGAGATGCTCTTCTGCCTACCTTGGTTCTAGCGGGTGGCGATTTGCGTCACTGTTGCCTTTCTATCAGCTTGAACCAGTCTACCCATTCTCCTCTGACCTCTGGCATCAACAAGGCATTTCCACTCACAGAACTGCCGCTCACTGGATGCTTTTTCTTTTTCGGACCATTCTCTGTAAACCCTAGAGATGGTTGTGCGTGAAAATACCAGTAGATCAGCAGTTTCACCCACCTTGGCGATCAATTTCTATAATAACTGGATGCTAATCGACAAAGAAACAGGAGGGGGTGAAGAGTTAGGAAAAAGGGGATCTGGTGCACTACAGAATAATTTATAATGCCCAACTCCACGCTTCATGCCTCATGAAGCGCCTTGTGTGGCAATCTCATCGATGAAAGATAGGGAGTCTCAGAACAGAAGCCATTGCTGCCAAACCTTAAGAACCTTTTCTCTGGTACAGAATGCCTCAGCCAACAGCTCCTCCATGTGATAGATCAACATCATTTCCTTTGCCTATTCAAAAAATAGAAGGAGCCATGAGAGAACACCAATTTCGCAGCATCAATATTCTCGCCACTATTTGGCAAAATAACAATAAGTTTAGTTTTTGTAGAGCCTGGGAGTATAGATAATAATGCCACTTTAGGGGAATTATCACCCTGGGAGCCCGCAAGAGTAATATATTTTGAAAACCTGGTAGGAGTTTTCGGCAGCTCCACCATATAAATAGCATGTCACCTTTTGGAGTCTTCACAGCACCAACATGTTTCTGAAACAGACAGATCTTATGTAACAGGGAAGGGACCTGATACCACAATGACAGGTCCTTGTAGTTCCACTCCTTGGCTGAAAACATGCTATAGAGAGTTTGTGTGTATACAAAAAAGCCTTATCTCAGTCCTCAGATGTAATTGTGGTGTCTAGATCTCTTTACCATCCTACTGTGAAAGGCATGGTTGTGGTGTCGGACTCCGGGACCAATAAGGAATAGATTTGTGAGATCATATGCTCTGGGGGAGCAGTGAATGGGAATATCCCCTCAAATGCTGTGAGTTTGGATTCAAAGGATATTTCTGACCTTGGTGTTCTAAGGAACAACTTCAATTGTGAGTGTTTCAACCATGAGATACAGATTCTTCCCTGGCAGGAACTCAGCTCCTCTCCCAAAGCCAGCAGTGCCTCACCCAATACCTCATGCATCCTGGGATCATCACACACCTTGTATCCTAAGAATGTGTTTCTGGATAGTGGGTTTGAGGTTTCGACAAGACCTTGTGTTGAAGGATACCCAGCCAGATCGGAAAGGAATTTGGCAGGAAGGCCATAGAAGACGAAGCTGATGGAGTTGCAGATGGTGGTAAACAGGGGTGGAGTTGGAGAGCATCTCTGCTTCACAGCTACCCATTGCCTAGGGGAGGTAATGCCAGTCCATGGGACAGAGTAGCGATGAGACATTGTGATACAATTTCAAGTCTGGCAGCCCCAGCCCTGCGTGTTTAGGGTGGATCAGAGGTTTCCAGCTTATACGAAGCTTAAATGTGCCCCATGTAAAACACAGCATTGCTGTGCAGAAAAAGGCTCCTTCCCCTTTTTTAGCATGCTTTAATGTTTTTAACTTGGACTGGATAAAAGCAAAGTTCTAAATAGTGGGGGTCATTTACTAAGGGCCCGATTCGCGTTTTCCCGACGTGTTACCCAAATATTTCTGATTTGCGGTGATTTCCCCTGAATTGCCCTGGGATTTTGGCGCACAAGATCGGATTGTGGCGCATCAGCGCTGGCATGCATGCAACGGAAATCGTGGGGCGTGACCAAATGAAAACCCGACAAATTCGGAAAAACCGCCGCATTTACAAAAAAAAAATGTGTTGCGGAGCTTGCACTTACCTTCACTCAGCCCGGCTCGGTGTATTCCATGCGTTCCGGGGAACTTCAGCGCAGGAACTGCGTCGGAGGAACTGCCTTAATGAATCCCGGCCGGACCCGAATCCACCGCAGAGAACGCACCGCTGGATCGCGAATGGACCGGGTAAGTAAATCTGCCCCATTATCTTTTGACCATATTACCTACCGACTGCTGGACTCTCCATTTCTAATCAGTGCTGCAAACTATCAAGCACATAAACATTTTTCTTGCTACCATACAATTTGTGATGGATTCCAAATTCTTCAGAAACCAATTTTACAGACATTTGTGACATGATAGCAAAACACTTGATAGTCTGTAGTTCACAGCAAAACTAATTAATGTGACTTTGAAATGAATCTCATGGCATCCATATGGAGACATGTTCAAGATTAATGGTAAGTAAAGACATAAGTACATAAGACATAAAAAAACTACTTATCTGATACATTTAAATATACAGATTATTAGGTCTGTATTTTATGTTCCCCTTAAAAAGTATTTGACAAAATTGCAATTGTGCAGATGACAAAATGAACTTTGTAATACACTGTATTTGAGAATCTGTTTTCATTAAAAATGGGTTGAAAAATGTCATTAAATGGTGGAAATAAATAAAAAAATTGGGGTTATTTATCATATGATGCAGCAACAGCATATAATGAAACCCTGCTCTTCCAGTGCTTCTGAATTCATCTTAATTTTCAACTTACTTTTAGAAGTATTTGGGTTGGTGTTACCCTTATACTACCAGTCTTAGAACTATTTGCATCAGTGTTTCCTTACAGTACCTGTCTTTGTACTATTTGCACCATACAGTAAAGCAGTGATTGTCATAGTTCTAATTTCATTCTTATCCTAATACAGTTCTACATTGTAGTTGTTATTGCTTAATACACTTATATCCACAAATGGTCCTGTAGTTGTTTCAAAATGAGGAAAGAAGGAATTAAGGGACAGGGACATGGCTGTGGTTCTGCTGCTGGTGGTGATGTGGCTTCACCTGGTGCTGCAGGGAGAGGAAGTGTTATGTTTTTCTGTTGCAAGCAGGTATCAGGGTGTGCAACATATGCTGGTAGGCCCAAATAGGTCACTCAAAGTTGAGGCATTGTCCAATCTCCAAACAACAAAGCCATCTAAGAAAAATGTCATTTAGCAGTCATTCATGCTGTATGATTGTCAGGATTCAGAGGTAGTGGATCCTCTGTACCACCACGGAAGATGACGTAAGCCAAAACCTGGGACCGAAGTCTAAGTGTTACCTGGTTTTCACCAGAGCCTGCTGCAAAGCATTTTGGACTTGTTGCAGCGTTGTACCACCAGGCCTTTCCACTGGTGTGACTTTGTCCGTGGTGGCAGCCAAGGCAAAGTACAGAATCATAAGGCAAATTCGTGGTCAGGAACAGGCAGAAGGTCGAGACAGACAGCACAGGATTGGAGTGGGGGATGTAGCGGAAGGTTAGGACAGACAGCACGGGATCGGAGTAAATAACAGAACCGGGGTCACAACGGGAATTCATTAACACAGCAAATTGCATGGAATAGCTTGCTCAGAGGCACTAGGCGCAAAGATCCGGTGGGGAATACTGAGAGACCAACTTTTATTCACATCCTGGAAATGGCAAGCACCAATTAGAGGTGAGCTGGCCCTTTAAATCTACAAGTGCCATTGTGAGCATCCCCGCCTCCTAGGGAAAACATGACTGGAGCAGGAATGCACAAAGGCGAGTGATCCTGGGGGGAGCTAGGGGCACAGTTGCACCTATGAACTGGAACATGGGTTGGAGGAGCACGCATGACAATGATAACACATCCAGTTGGGATTCTGTGGCCTACACACCTGCTCCTATCCCAGACATAGCATTGCAAGATTTTGTGTTGGAGGATGAGGGTTTGGATGGACCATCACAAGAGATCTTTGATAATGATGAAAGCCAACTGCTGTCACTTTCTGCAATGTGGAAACAGAGAAGGAGAGCAGCTGTGAGGGCTCTGTGGTAGAAGATGCCAGGAGTGATGACAAGGTCCTAGACCCAACATCAATTGAAGAGGTCGTGGTCAGGAAGCTCTGGTCAACAGCAGAAAATGTGAGCGGGTTTAATTGCGCATAGCCAGAACTATGCCTGCTACTGCCCAGTACTTTAAGGGACTCAGCATACAATAGCCAGGTCACAGGGTATCCGCCAGGTGCCATAAGACAGAATACATGTAATTTGCACGCGGTGCCATCAGTCTATAAACCATGATCAAGATCCCAACATCTGATCACTTCATGTATGACCTGGCACCTACAAAGTAAACATGAGCTGCAGTGGATGAGACAACAAAAAAAAAAACCTTTGCTCCTTGGCTTAGCTTGTACCACAGCCTCTCTAGTGACAAGGCCACCTTTCTCCACCTTGACCACCAGCAGCACCACTGTCACCATCACCTAGCCTGTTCACACCATAAGTTCAGCTTTCTATCCCCAAATAATTGAGAGAAAGGGGACATTTGTGACCCACAAGCTCTGGTTCTGAATAAGAGAATTTCCAAATTGCCGGCCCTTGAAATGCTTCCATTCAGGCTAGTGGAGATCTTATGGGAGATGCCCCACTATATGCAATTCCTAGCTGCAACTGCTTTTCTCAACAGTTCATCCCCACCATGACCAACAGGTTGTGGATGAAATCAAGTGTGTGCTGCACAATGCCATTGGTGTTACATATCTTTTCCTGCCTGGGCCTAAAGCAGGAAGCACTTTGGCTCGCATTCTGCCAATTCGCCAGGATTGCCGGCAGCCCTCCTTACCTCTAGTTATTTCCTCCTCCTTCCTCATCTCCTGCTTTCTCATCCAGTCAGCACAGCAACTGAACCACCAGATTTAGCAAATCCAAGGGGAAATGGCAGCAGGCTGTGCTGAAACTCATCCATCTGGAAGCAGACAAATGAGTGGTTGCTCCTGCTGAACCTGAAGCCTGGCAAGGTGGAGGCGACAACGGCTGGAACTTTGTAGGAGCCGTGGGCTTAACCAAATTAATGCACATCCCTTGCATGTGCTCAACTTGGTGGGGCAAATTGGTGTTCCTCACCAATTACATGGAGCTTCTGAATAAAGTGATTGGCATGTGTTCACAGTAGATAAACTTTTTCCATCCCACTCACTGGCTCATATGTGGCGTACCAATTCAGTGAGTTCTACTTTGATATATGCTGAAAAGGAAATGTGAGCAGAAGGCAATAGTTCAATTCCAGCTACAGAACACTGGCAGGGTATAATAACCGACAAGAGGATCTGCCTATCCACAGGCAACATGGAAATCCTCACTTCCTTTAAGAGGAACCAGCATGAATCCCACGCGTGTTGACAGTGTCAGTGCCTGAGCGAGTAAAATTAAGTCAAATTAGCATTCGCAAGATTTAAAATTTAAACTTTTCAAAATTTGCATTCACTGGAATCAAAATTTGAACTACTAAAAACTCTGCATTCACTGAATTTAAAATTTAAACTGTCAAATTCTGTGTTAACCCTTACCCTCAATGACATTTATAGCATTATCTCATATATTTTAAAATGTTTTATTATATCTTTTATGTTATTATTTTAAGTACTTTTCCTATCCCATTTTTGTCAGGGTAACTTCATGGTACAGATATTTATGGGTGGTACAGACAAATTGGGTCCCCATTGACTAGAATTTGTGTTCAGGTTTAAGTCTGGGTCCCAAACTATTTTTTTTAATGATGTTCAGATGAAATGGAATTTTGACCAACCCACTCATTAAAAGTTCTGTCCATGCCCACTTGCCGCGAAAGTGATTTAAAGGGGAAAATAATGGCGCAGTCTGGCATACAAGCCCTGATAAAAGTACCCCACTGTGTTCTATAGGCTGTCATTATTGTCTGTGTCAGGCACTCTTGCTTGTAATAAGCATCGTAATGCAATGTTTAGGTCACAAAATAATCACAGTAGTATAATGTTCTATCACCAGTTAATGAAGACATTATAGTAAATGGACTTAACTGTAATTGATTTTTCCTGTTTTTACTTATGCACTAGATTTTCACACTATAAAGTGGAGCTGTGGGCATACAGTTGTGTAAGGTGCAGAAAAAAATGAATTACTAGGTTTGGTTATGTCTCCTTAGACTCTTGAATATAAATGATGCAGTTTCATACTTAACAATCTTGGGTGTTTTAAAATTTGTGAATATTGAAGTGGTATTTTCCACACATGGTGTGAATGCTTTGCAGTATAAATAATATACAATAGTTTAGGGATCTTATTAAACAAGTTATTGGTTTTCCAATTAAACTCACACCATAAATAGATTTAATGAACCGACTTTTTTGTAAATGTACGATATGTAGGAAGAATTGCACAGAGGTCAGGTATGGTGAGAATTTAATATATATATATATATATATATATATATATATATATATATATATATATATATATATAATTATTTTAGTAAAAATAATTTTAAATGTTCAGTTCTCAGAATTGTGTTATAATAGGAGGTATGTTCTCCATTGTTACCTCTTACAAATTTATTCTACACAGTGAGGATAAATGGCTTACCCCACCTCCTGCTACACTGCCCTTGGCATAACTCCATCTCTCTGCTTGTGGTCTATTGGGACTGTCTGTATGTTGTATGTGTGCGAACCATCACATAACCACTGCTCCCTACACCATTGGGATCCTCCTCTCTAAGTCTATCTAGCTAAATAAGCTTAAAGGGGTATTCTAGGAATATGAACGTTTGACACAAAAACCCATGATGCTATAGGTAAATGACATGTCATTAGTCACAAAATGGCGTTAAAATAGTTTGATTTTATGATTCACAACATTTTATAGCCTCTCTAAAGTAAGTGGAGTTATAACCAAGATGGCCGCCACTGGAAACTACAAGTCCTAAGATCCTTTAGTTCTCAGTAGCAACTCCTGCCTCTTATTCTCTGCTCCCAGTGATGATGTAACAGGTTTTCTTGCTCCGTTACCATAGTAATGATGTGTAACTGTGATCACCTAAACACTGGCCATACTGGATGCAGTGCAACCAACCAACTACAGCCAAACTTAGTGGTGATCATATGACCTGCCGAGGCAGGTGCAGGACATGTTATGTGTACATGTGACCAGCGACCATCTTCTGTCCTGTGTCTTCTCCGCATGGAGGAAATTAACAGACTGATTTAAAGGGCCAGCAGCATTTTAATTCTTCATTACAGTCTATGTCATCAGCATATTTCTGCTAAGGGGAACAAAATTTTAAATAACAACTAATTACATATGAGCTTATATTTTACTGACTCATTTGTATATGAATTATGCTGATTCCTGGAATACCCCTTTAATGATTTGTAGAGGTAAATCTATGCTAGTAAAAATAAGTCTCTGAGAACATTTTATACAACATCAATATTATGAATTTTGGGCAAAATTTTTGGTAGATTATTATATTTTTAGTCAGTATCATTTTTTTTAACCAAAGTGTCCAAAACTTTGGTAATTTTTTTTTTTTTTTAATTTATTTCAGAAAATTTATTAGAAATGCATGAATGAATTGTTTACTGAGTTCAACAAGTTTCAATAAACAGTAAATTACCAAGTGTGCTGGGCATATAATGGGATGCCCTCTAGACTAATAGCCGATGGCTATTGAGACTGCATTTTTATTTTTGGCTGTGTACATAATGCTGCATTTTACACTGGAAGAATGAAGCTCACAGAGTTTATGAACAATGTCCTCATTATTTTAGTTTAATATTTGTTTATTAACTGGGAAGAAGTTATTAAAATCTTATTCTCTCGATTACTCTAAAGGAGCTATTTTATGTTACTTTGTCATTGGCACATGAGACATTGTAGAGCCAGTCATGTTGCCATTGGATGCGAATACTTGTTTGTCTTCATTTATACTGAAAAACAAGGGCTGAGTGCCAGGCAAAGAATGAAAACCAAGTTTTCTGGCTAATCATCAAGTTCAGACGGCCAGAAACATCCCTAAAGTTATTATTCTTTGCAGATTTTTGGACAACTTTGAAAAAAAGCTTCTAAATGCAACATAATTATATGCAATACTAAATATGTTAATACGTAAAGGCTAGCTAGCTATATAAGAACTAAAATATGGCTGTGTATAAATGTGGCATTTCTTTGTAGGGCCAGAAGGAATACTGTATTTTTCGGACTATAAGACACACCACAGGCTTAGTCTCCCCAAAAAGGAAATATATGTTTTACACCAATTAAAATATCCCGGTTGGTTGTACAAAAGCAGAGGATACATACATCTACTACATCCATACAATTAGACACACGTTCTGCTACATCCACACATTTACACACACAACTCAGCTATATACACACAAACAGAAATAGGAACACACTCATATTATACATACACACATAGGAACTCACTGCTACATACACTGTGCACTGCTATACACAGTGAGCACTGCTACATACACAAATACAAATGTAAGAACGCACTGGGCTGCACTATACACATAAAACGCACACAGTTCTGCTAAACACCCATAAATAACACACTGGACACAACTTTACACTCACACACAGTTTTGCTATACACATATAAGGAGCACACTGCACACAAATATACCCATAAACACACACATCTCTGCTATTCACACATAAGTAACACACTGGGCATGGCTCGTTATAACCCACAGCTCTGTTTACTCTCCATGATACTAGCAAGCCGTGCACCTGTGTGATCATGGTCAGATTTCTATCCACTGGAAGTAAACATAGAAGCTTTCTTTAGCAGCAAAGCAAGCAGAGATCTAGAAAACATTGAGGAATTGATACAGAAAGTATATCGGAAAATTATATAACATTTCCTTACACAAACCATATTAAGTATTTGCTGAAAGAGGAAAACCCCTTTAATGTTCACTTATTTAGTCATTGGGGCAGATTTACCTACCTGGCCCATTCGCGATCCAGCGGCGCATTCTCTGCGGTGGATTCGGGTCCGGCCAGGATTCATTAAGGCAGTTCCTCGGACGTCCACCAGGTGGCGCTGCTGCGCTGAAGTTCCCCGGAATGCACTGGAGTACACTGAGCCGGGCTGAGTGAAGGTAAGTGCAAGCTCCGCGACACACATTTTTTTAAAAATGCGGCATTTTTTCCGAATCCGCCGTTCGACCACGCCCCCCCCGATTTCCGTCGCGTGCATGCCAGCGCTGATGCGCCACAATGCGATTGCATGCGCCAAAATCCCGGGGCAATTCAGGGGAAATCGACGAAAATCGGAAATATTCGGGTAACACGTCAGGAAAACGCGAATCGGGCCCTTAGTAAATGACCCCCATTGTCTTGAAAAAGCATATGTGAGAAACTCTATAAACAACAACAAGGATATTTATATATAACAACAACCTCCAGTTCATCTAACTGCTTTAGATGAAATATGATTATTTGTATATATCTACTGCGGATTCACATTGGCGTTTTTTTTTTTCTTTTCACTTTAATGAAGCCATTTGGGCTTATGGAAATTACAGATTTGTTTTCTCTTTCTGACTTCAGTGATTTTTCACTGATGGCTTACTGAACCATTTTGTTTTCAATCCGCTTCTTCACACTTTAGTTTTTTTGCACTGATCCACTTTTTTCCACTTTGCCAGTGTTCAGTGAAAAAAAAAAATAAACTGAAGTATCAAAAGCACATTGAAAAATCACTGAAGCGTGGAAGAGAAAACAAACTTGTATGTGTCCATAAGCTAAAATGGCTTCAGTTACAACTCATTGATGTGATAAAAATGACAATGTGAGTCCATCTTAAGGAAAAAAAAACATTTATCAAAATTGGCTTGTAGGCGACATTGGGCCAAATGTTTAGTTTTTTGCTCTTTTCCCATTTTTTCTTATGTTTGTGACTTTTTTGCACATTTGCAAAATTGCTCTTAATTTAGCAAAGATTGCAGTGACAGGGTTTTTCAGTGTTGCGTCTGATATAATTTTACAATCCAAATGTGGACGTATATCGTATATACTCGAGTATAAGCCGACCCGAGTTTAAGTCGAGACCCCTAATTTTACCACCAAAAACTGGGAAAAACTATTGACTCGAGTATAAGCCGAGGGTGGGAAATGCATTGGTCACAGCCTCCCAGTATATAGCCAGCCTGCCCCCAGTAGTATACAGCCAGCCCAGCCTGCCCCAAGTAGTATACAGCCTGCCCCCAGGAGTATACAGCCAGCCCAGCCTGCCCCCAGGAGTATACAGCCAGCCCAGCCTGCCCGCAGGAGTATACAGCTAGCCTAGCCTGCCCCCTTAAGTATACAGCCTGCCCCCCAGTAGTATACAACCTGCCCAGCCTGCCCCCAGTAGTATACACGAGTATATACGGTAAATCACAATTTTTGGCACAAATCAAACTGTTGGAAATAGTTTGGAAGGGAAAGCAGAAGAATTTGCAACTTTTGTGCAATTAATTTTTTTATGCAAGTGGTTATTTAATACAAAGAATATAATCATCATACATGGGGCTTGGTCAGCTGTTTAGAACAGCCCTTTATTTGATAGATCAGAGGGATGATCAACAAAGCACAGACCCAATTTATCCATGTTCTTCACAGTTATTTGTGTCATAATATGTATGTGGAGATGTATGGATAGTGGGTAGTTCTGTGGCAAAGGCAACTTCTTTAAATTCATCAACATTGAAAGAAAAACATAATTTTGTAGCATTTTGCAGATATTTCACAGCCTTGCTCATCAATTGTCATATTGAGTAAAGAAAATGCTACAAAATTTAGTGAAAAGGAAAGTAGAAAAATCTAACATGATGGGATAATTTTATAAAACTATAAGGCCCCTTCTACACTCGCGAGTGTGATGAACTTGCATCACACTTGCAACGCATGCTGCCCGGATCTCCTGGCCCGAATGCTGCAAACCGGAACTGAACTGACATACTGAACATACAGTTCCGGTTGGCAGCTTTCGGGCCGTGCGATAGGGGCAGCACGAGTTCATCACATCACAATCGCGAGTGTAGAAGGGGCCTTATACTGGTCAATGGGAGAATGTATTGTGGAAGTTATGTAACTTGTTTGTATTTAAATTGACCAAAAAATTAGTCCATTTGAAAATTTGTGACAACATTGCAAGTAAAAACCTCTACTCTAGAAATATGAAAAAACATGCAGCTATTAAGTATATAATAAAATATTCATTTTCAATATAACCACTTTTTTTGCAGGTTTTTATCTTCAATCTTTTGGGTGTCTACTTAACCACAGTCTAAAATGTGACTTCACCCATATTGAGATTTTTTTGAAACATTTTAGGCAAAAGTCACGGATCCACTCCAGATACTGCTACCTTATGCACTAAAATAAAAGTTCATTTGTCAAGCTGCATAAACCACTATAACAAATCTGACAAGCAAAAATGCCTCATGCAAACTCCAAGAGACTGGAGATAATTCCTTAAAGTGTTTGTCCACTTTCAGCAAATGATTGCTAAAGTTTATGTAAGAAAAAGTTCTACAATTTTCCAATATACTTCCGTATCCATCCCCCACAGTTTTCTAGAACTCTGCTTGCTGTCCTGCTACAGAAAGCTTGCTTGTTTACTCCCTGTGGATAGAAATCTGTCCATGGTCATGTGATGGACATGCAATTGCACGGCTCGTTATTATCACAACGAGTAATCAGAGCCATTTGATAATAACGGCTCATTCACATGCACCTCCATCACATGTCTATGAACAGAAATCTATCCACGGAAAATAAACATAGAAGCTTCCTATAGCAGGACAGCAAGCAGAGATCTAGAAAACTGTGAGGAATTGATACAGAATGTGTATTGGAAAATTAAAGAACTTTTCATTACACAAACCATATCAATTGTTTTCTGAAAGTGGACAACCCCTTTAATGTTAATTTGCTCCATTATTTTCCGCTTGTATTTTAATGCAGAACTGTGTTTTGAGTTCTGGCTCCAGAGCTAAAATCTTTCATTAATGTCTGGGAAGTGTAATCATGACAATAGACATTGTGCAAAAATGGATTGAGTACAAAAAACTAACAGTTTCAAGGCACAAAAGTAGTTCGTCTGAGGGTATGTGAGTCAACGGGTTTGTTTCCAATGAAAACAGGAAGAGTTGAGATTGCAGCTCCAGCTATCATAGAAGATGTAACTTCGTATCAGCGTAAGATAATGGGGAACATTTATCAAGCCCTGACTCCTGCACTCTGGCTTCAAAAGTTGCAAAATGGGAATTTGCTATATTTTGGATTCACTTGCACAAAAAATCTTTGCATGTCAAAAGTGTCAGTTTGCTAAAACTGATGTTGTATAATAGAACCGTAACATTATTAGCCCCAGAGGTGGTTGTGCCATCTCTGCTAGCTAGGAAAGGAGAATTAAAGGTATTTCTCATGTGTATCTCCCACATATAATTGTCGGCTATTTTTTTACATTTCTAGAAACTGGGAGAAGTTAATATTTGTAATTTTATTCATATTTCATACACTTCTAAGTGAAGAGGTTTCTTCTAAGCAACTTGTCTCCGACCCAGAAGAATCTATAATTGCTGCAACCTCTCTTGTCTCTGTTTTTACAGGTGAATGTTGTTACTCACAGTCAGTTATGTAACAGATCTGTAGAGGAGTTTAGATAGAAGAGTGTGGTTCTTATTGTTCTTGAGCATATTTTAGTATAAAGTGTACATTCATATGTTAATATTGTGTTGTATTATACATGAGGGATAAACTACTGCAGATGTGACCTACAATAATTGCTGCATCATTAAGATAGGAATGCAGATTGTAGATGTACGAAACTCTATAAAACTCTTGCTTCTTCTTTTTAAGAAAATATTCATTCACTGAATGGGGCTTGTATTGAGACAACTATTTCTGGACAATTTACAGTAATTCACACAAACTGTTGAGTAATGGAGATATTTTTGATAGTAGAAAAGTCCTTTCAAATGATCTAATCTTCTAAGCATCTTTTGTGTGTAATTAAAATTAAACTCTCCATATTTAGTGATAATATGTATTTAGATGTATGTTTGTTAAAATAAATATAAAAATGTAAAAAAGCAATTTTTGTGTCATCTGAATCTAAAAAAATCTAAAAAAATTAACTAACCAAAGCACTGTTGGCTGCATAAAAACAGGGAAGGGAGCAGAAAGGCATTTTTATGGATAACTCTTTCCTTTTAAATGTAGTTCTATTATAAGCTGCTATAAGAAAACCATAACTCTTAAGATTGTTGGACATAATTCATATTCATAATCATTTCAGATTCAAATTCATTTTAATCAAACTAATGTATATGTATTCATTGAGCCACAAACACATGCAAAAGGTTGTCTTATAAAGATATTCATGAAGACATTCATGTGCATAAACAATGGGACACATTTATAATTTGTGTCGCAAGGTCCGTTTTTTTTTTTTTTGGAGCATTGTGATTTTACATTGTGTCACAAGGGCTTAATAATATGGATCACGGCAGAAAGTATCTGAAGTGACTATCCACATTCATAAAGCTGTTATAGAACTTGGTAGACTTGCTTTTTGTGGGTCTAACTGTGCAACACAAATTGCGCCAGAAGGTGTCTGTAAAGTAGCAGTGCAGGAAAAGTGTCAGGGAGAAAAAGCTGCGCCCAAATTGAAAGACTAATTAATTAAAATTCATGAGTGTCAGATGAAGAGGAAATTTGTGGTGTTGACACATCAAATAGGTTGAAGGTTCTGCATCAGAAATGAAATAGCAGCCAATGCCAAAATCCACGCATAAACTGCATAATAGAGGTGCCCCAATGGATCTGAGGTCAATTGTTGGTGGCTTTATGTCTTCGGCATATGATGTCATACACCAATGACAGTAGAAGAGAATGCATGAGGAGCTAACCCAGGCAGGAATAGGTCCTGCTATGACTGGAGCTCTTTCAGTGTCACATGGATAGAGGTCATGAGGGGACCCCTTTAAGGCTATGTACATGAACTGTGTCAGGCTTCAGAGATAGTGGGCACACTGGATGATGACGTAAGCCAACACATGGGAATGGAATCTAAGAGGTACCCAGTTTTCATCAGAGCCTGCCGCAAAGCGGGTTGGACTTGCTGCGGCGTGGTTCCACAGGAGCGGCTTTTCTGCAGTGGCAGCCAAGGCAAGATACAAAGACATTGAGCAGAATTGCAAATCAAAATTGGGGACGTAGCAATAGGTCAAAGGAGCGTAGTCAGGAACGGAACTGGGATCACAACGGGAAATCCCAATAAAAGCACAGGGCATGGAACACAGCTTTCTCTAGGGCAAAGCAGAGGACATAGGAAGAGGCTGGCTATTTACCAAAACCGGCATCTAGCCAGTGTCAACTAGCGGTGCACTGGCCCTTTAAATTTTACAGAGCTTGCGCGTGCGCTCCCCAGGAGATGGGGACACACACGTCGAGCCGCGGGAGATGGTGCTGAAACCCGGTGAAGTAAGTGACACAAAGCGGCACACAGAGGCACATGTGTGCGCCTGCGCCAAGACATAGGTCGCAATGGCACCCATGACAAACTGTGGGGGTCATTTACTAAGGGCCCGATTCACGTTTTCCCGACGTGTTACCCGAATATTTCCGATTTGCGACGATTTTCCCTGTATTGCCCCGGGATTTTGGTGCACGCGATCAGATTGTGGCGCATCAGCGCCGGCATGCGCGCAACGGAAATCGGGGGTGTGCCCGAACGAAAACCTGATGTATTCGGAAAAACCGCCGCATTTAAAAACGGAAAATGTGTCGCGGAGCTTGCACTTACCTTCACTCAGCCGGCCTCGGTGAACTCCAGCGCATTCCGATGCTCTTCAGTGCAGCAGCGCCACCTGGTGGACAGCGGAGGAACTGCCGACTGGCCGGACCCGAATCCAGCGCAGAGAACACGCCGCTGGATCGCGAATGGGCCGGGTAAGTAAATCTGCCCCTGTATTTTAGTTCCATTTTAGTGCCACTCCAGCACTCCTAACTAACAATTTTATGTATACTTTTTATAAAATACAGATCTCCTACACTACACAGCAATATACAGGCAGTCCCTGGGTTACGTACAAGATAGGTTCCAAAGGTTTGTTCTTAAGTTGAATTTGTGTGTAAGTCGAAACTGTATATTTTATAATTGGAGATCCAGACAAAAAAAGAATTTTGCCTCAGTGACAATTGGAATTTTAAATTTTTTTTGCTGTAATGGGACCAAGAATTATCAATAAAGCTTCATTACAGACACCTTACAGTTGATGATTGCAGTCTGGGACTAAAGCAAAGCATTCAGAAGGCTTCACCAGAGGTCATAGTGGGCAGTGGGATCCGTATTTAACTAGGGGTTGTCTGTAAGTTGGATGTTCTTAAGTAGGAGACCGCCTGTACTGCAAAGCCAAATTTACTTTACTTTGACTTGTTAACAGTATCTCATGCATAAATAGACCCCGCTGTATACTTAAATATCTGCTGCTGCTGGGCTCAGAGGACTGCAAAAACTTTTCTACTTTATATACCCATAGGGACAGATTTTGTGATTGGCACAGTAGGGGCCAATTATCAGCCATACATTTATCTAAAAGCTAATGTCTATTAATACTGTAAGTCATTTTGGAGAGGGACACTGGTGTCTGAAGAATTGAATTCTTCAATGTATTAGTTACACGCCATTGTAACTTGCTTTACCACTTATTTGGTCGCACAATATGGGGGGAGATTTATCAGAAGCCTCTGAGAACAAAACTCTTCTAGTTGCGAATGGCAGCCAATTAGAGCTCAGCTTTCATTTCCCCCCCAGCTGTTTATAAAATGGAAGCTGTGCTCTGATTGGTTGACATGAGCAAAAAGAACATTTCTGCTCTCAGAGGTCTCTGTTAAATCTCCCCCACATTTGAAGTGCATTCATTATGAATCAGGAGGTTCTGTTACATACTCAGGATGCTTGGACACAAAGAAGATTAAAATGTGAAGCGGATATAAATTCCGCTGAATGAGCACATGAGAAACCATGAAGGAGCACCGCAGGGATCCCTAGCGTATATCACAGGGGACATATTGTAAGGAATTTTCACCAATACAACTGCAGGGGAAATACAGCAACCAAACCAATTTAGAAGCGAAATGGTTAAACTGAACAGATGTTTAGATCTTTGTATGGAATTTCTTATCATGTAGAAAGACACTTTCTCATGGTTGAAAGCATTTTTGATGACAAAGGTGATGAGTAGTAAGAAGCAGCTGAAAATTGCAGTGCAGTGGTTGTAGCAGCATTTGTAGTGGTAAAGGTTATGTGGTGAACAGATTTGGCTTTAAGCAAAAAATATCCTCCTAAATGGTACATTAATGGGGATCTGACTCCTAACTCCCCCACTGATCAGTTATCAATGCACAGTGAATGGAACATGAAGCGGACAGTGCCATTGTCTCTGTAATGGCCAGACCCAGCACTTCCATTCAGCCACCCTTCAATTCAATGGGTGCTGCACTGCAATTAAAGGGCTCAACCATAGCCAAAATAACAGAGGTGACTGCTCTCTTTTCTATTCTCTACGTATGTCATCAGAGCAAGGACTTTGTCCATGAGTTGTCGCCATTGGCTATAGTTTACTTGTAACTTGGTATATAATAGAAGACCAAAGGGTGTAGCACAGCCCAGGTATATGTGAGCCGAATGCACAAAGGACAAAGTCAAACCAAAACATAAGAAGAAGAGTGCATCCAAAAGGCTCATGGGGTAATGCAAAATCAAATATCAAATTTTATTAGTACAAGACAGACAATCAACAACACTCTTAAAAACATTTAAAACACATGATGTACATACCAAAACAATGTACAGTGACCTGGTGTAGGTACACCGTAACTGCCCACTGTCAATCACTGAGTAGTGATATTATACCTCCCAAGGAATTCTCAGCCTGATCATAACAATGAATAAAGTGCCAAAAGTGCTATATACATGAGAAAATCAACAGTCCTCTGTATCTACAAAGCTAGAGAATACCCACTGTCGTAGTATGAATAAGTCTGAAAGGTGCCAATTCAATGGTAAACATGACAATTGTCAAGGGGAAAAATGAAAAAATTACAAGTTACCACAGAATGACCTGCATACAGTGAAAGGAGGTAAGTCAGGACAGAGGCAATGGGCTCCCCACACGTTTCGTCACCAAAAAGGCAACTTCCTCAGGGGCCATTCAGCCACCCTTTAATTCAATGGGTGCTGCACTGCAATTAAAGGGCTCAACCATAGCCAAAATAACAGAGGTGACTGCTCTCTTTTCTATGATACCCCTTAGGAAGTTGCTTTTTGGCGACGAAACGCATGGGGAGCCCATTGCCTCTTTCCTGACAATTTCCCCTTGACAATTGTCACGTTTACCATTGAGTTGGCACCTTTCAGACTTATTCATACTACGACAGTGGGTATTCTCTAGCTTTGTAGACACAGAGGACTGTTGATTTTCTCATGTATATAGCACTTTTGGCACTTTATTCATTGTTATGATCAGGCTGAGAATTCCTTGGGAGGTATAATATCACTACTCAGTGATTGACAGTGTGCAGTTATGGTGTACCTACACCAGGTCACTGTACATTGTTTTGGTATGTACATCATGTGTTTTAAATGTTTTTAAGAGTGTTGTTGATTGTCTGTCTAATAAAATTTGATATTTGATTTTGCATTACCCCATGAGCCTCTTGGATGCACTCTTCTTCTTATGTTTTGGTGTAACTTGGTATATGACACCAGTACGCAGAACCAAGTCACCAGACAAGGGATGAAGCAGACGGTTAGCAGTGTTAAAAAAAAGTAGACCCCAGGGCAGACAGGCGACCGATGGATATGGTTAAATATGCAAGATAGATCATAAACATGATGCTGTATATGGACTTAGAAGAGCAGCAGCTGAACCCCTTAAGGACCACGCCATTTTCATTTTTTGCTAATACTTTAGCATACGGACCTTTTAGCATACGGACCTTTAGCATACGGACTGTATGACTTTTTGACATTTTATTAAATATTTTGTTGTTGCCAAATGCCTAAAAAGTGGCATTTAGGCACTATTTTCTATTAGGGGGTTCACCGCCAGAAATAACCTTTTTTATATGTTGATTGATCGGGACATTTGGGATACAGTGATAACCAACATGTTTATGATTTTATTCGTTTATTTTTATGGCAAAGGGGGTGATTTGAATTTCTAGTTATTTTTTGATTTTTATTTTTTTTTTTTACCACTTTTTAGACCCCCAAGGGTATTTTAACCTCCAGCACAGTATTATAGATCCTTTCTCATGATATGTCGTGGAGTCTCATACAGAATCCAGGCTGCCATGGGAATGGATCGGCACTACCCGATGATGTCATGGGGAGCAACTATCCAACCTATGATGGTGGTACCCAGGCGCCAACAGCGATTACCCGCCATCAATTGATTGTGCCAGCGGTGGGTGTTAGCTGCATGATGTAGCCAACACCCAACAAGTATGCCCGTGAGCTCTCTTCATACATCCTTAATGACATTAGGGTGTATATGTACCATGGGTCTTCTCAGCAGGTCATGTGACCAGAGTGATGTCATCTAAGATCCTGCAACATTTGCAACGTCTACCCCTTGTATGTATCTGATCACATGAAATCACAGGACTTCTACTCCTCTCCTCCTCTATGGAGGCATGCTGTGATTTCTTGGGATCAAATACATACATGGGGTAGATGTTGCAAATTTAACATGGCCTTAGATGACATCACCTTTGTCACATGACATAAAGTGCCCAATGATGTAACAGAGCTCAGGGCCTCATTGGACTCACTGAACTCACATTAGCTAAGTTGCATAAAAGTTTATAAACTGATTTTTTTTAAGTGGAAAGGAACCATATACAGATAAGGTAAATACTTTTTAATCATAGTTTTCAATTAAATTGAAAATGTATTTTGGTGGGTTAATTTGCATGGCAAGTTTTACTTAAGCAGATACATGTGTTGCACATATCTTTTGAAGTACACTAAACTATAAAGAAGGCCTCGTACTGCCATTGTCTTTTTGTATATAGAGGCTGGAAGTGACGTCACAACCACAACATGCTCTAGGCTGAAGCATGTTCCTACTGCGGCTGTAAATGGGAGCACAGATTGAGGTGAGAAGGGTCAACCCCTTTAAAAGACATCATAGTATCATAGTATCATAGTATGTAAGGCTGGGAAAAGACGCAAGTCCATCAAGTCCAACCTTTAAGAATTAAATAAATGTTTTATTCCCATAACCCGTGATATTTTTTCTCTCCAAAACTGTATCCAGGCCTCTCTTGAACATGTACATAGAGTCCGCCATAACAACCTCCTGAGGCAGAGAGCTCCACAGTCTCACTACTCGTACAGTAAAGAACCTTTGTCTATGTTGATGGTAAAATCGCCTCTCCTCTAGGCGCAGAGGATGCCCCCTTGTCCTGGTCACAGGCCTAGGTATAAAAAGATCTTTGGAGAGATCCTGGTACTGTCCGTTCAGGTATTTGTACATTGTAATGAGGTCTCCCCTCAGTCGTCTTTTTTCTAAACTGAATAATCCCAAATTTTGTAATCTGTCATTGTATTCTAATCCCCCCATTCCCCTAATAATCCTGGTTGCTCTCCTCTGCACCCGTTCCAGCTCTACTATATCCTTTTTATACACTGGTGCCCAAAACTGTACGTAATATTCCATGTGTGGTCTGACCAGGGATTTGTATAAGGGCAAAACTATGTCTTTATCATGAGAATCTATTCCTCTCTTGATACATCCCATAATTTCATTTGCTTTAGCAGCAGCCGCCTGGCTCTGGTCCCTAAAATTAAGTTTACCATCCACCAATACCCCCAAGTCCTTTTCAGCTCCAGTTTTACTAAGTAATTGACCGTTTAGAACATAATTATACTTTTTGTTTCCATGTTACATCTACCATCAGATATACTGATGGTAGACTCCTATGACTTACCCAATGGTGGGTTGTCTTCTTTCCTAAGGTGTTTTTGCTATATTCTAAAATGGCTGCATTAAAAAAATTTAGACTTATGTAAAATATACAAATGAGCTGGAGGCGCCTCACGCCTCTGGGGGCTCATAATTTATTGACACCCTTTGTAGCCGTATCCCGCCCGTGTTACACTCAGATCTCCCTTAATGTCGTCCAGCAGTCTGCATATCTCCCACATGCATGTTGAGACTTTCCTTGCATCAAGCAAGGAAAGTCCTGCGAGATTTGCAGACTACCGGGTGACGTCACCAGCAGTCTGAGCATTACACGGGCGGGATATGGGTATAAGCGGTGTGAATAAGTTATCAGGCCCTTAGCCCGGTGGCGGCATATTTAATATAAGTCTATTTTTCTTCAATGCAGAATTCTAGAATATAGCAAGAAAGAAGGTGACCCAAAGAATGGGTAAGTTTTAGGATTCAGAATGTAGAGGTCCTCAAAAGATGCAAAAATGTTCTCCTGGATAATGTTACAATGTTCCTAGAGAACTGATCCGTGTCATGTTTTTCTGCTTCTTTTTGCTGGGGCTCTCTATACATTTGCATTTAAGAAAGAGTAAGTAAGCATTAAAAGTGAGTATTTACTAAAGGGGGAGTGTCCCTATGCAGACTGACCATGGCAGAACTGGTTGGTAGAGTCAGAATGTGTTAGCTCCTAACTGGTAACTGGCAAGTTACAGTTACAATTTTCGGTTGTCAGCATTCCAGGTAATAGCAGATGAATGGAACATTACAGAGTGAAAAAAATAAATGCTACAAAATTATTATTTCATGATACCGTATATTCCGGCGTATAAGACGACCTGGTGTATAAGACGACCCCCCTACTTTCCTGTTTAAAATATAGAGTTTAAGATATATTCGCCGTATAAGACTACCCCTTTTCCAACGCATACAAAACACCGGTAAAAATTAAAAAAAAAAAAACAGATTTGAATTTAACATGGTCCTTTTTTTAATTTAAATTCTTATGACATGCAGGTATATAGCAGGAAAACTGTCGCTCATAAACATAAGGCATACAACAACAACATTACCATCGGTATGCATAAAAACATTGAACACCATCCACCAGTAGCCATAATTAATGTCCCCCATCTACCAGTAGCCATAATTAATGTCCCCCCCTCACCAGTAGCCATAATTAATGTCCACCCCAGCAGTAGCCATAATTAATGCCCCCACCCAGCAGTAGCCATAATTAATGTCCCCACCCCCAGCAGTAGCCGTGATTAATGTCCCCCCCACCAGTAGCCATAATCAATGTCCCCCCAGCAGTAGCCGTGATTAATGTCCCCCATAGGTAATATCCCCCCCCCAAATAGCCATTTCCTAACTTTCACATATGCCCCCCCCCCAAATAGAAACAGGGCCCCATAGATTTAAGCAAAATAAAAAAAATAAAACTCTTACCTAGTTATTCCGCTCCTCTACGGGCCCTCTCTCTCTTCTAAAGATCGGCGCAGGCGATGGCTGATGACACGTCTCCCAGGTCAGGTGCCGGGTCATAGACCTCAGCAGACCCGGAGCAGGCAGGCGCGTCATTAAGCCTGTGCCGGCGTCGATGGATGAGGTGTGTGGGGAGGTGGGTGGCACGGGGGCGGATCGGGGGCCCGTGCAAATTTTAAATTGTGACAGCTCCGGGTCCTCCTGATCCAGCGCTCGGACCAGATGCAGAACAGTCCGTGCGCTGTAAGGAAAAGGCCCGCGGCTCTCACAATTTAAAACATCTGCCCGCTGTGCTGCGCCGAGTTATCAGCGCAGCACCGGGGTCAGGTGCGGGCCTCGGTACCGCGATCGGTACGCCACTGTTTGAGGCTGCCGGCAGCTTTGCCGGCAGCCAACACTGTGAAAACACCCGCGATCGGTGCTAGCACTGATCGCGGGTTTTACCGGTAAGCCTTTGCTGCAATATGCAGCAAAGACTTACCGGCTATGGAGAGGGCTCAGCCCGTGAGCCCTCTCCATGCAGCGCGACCCGACCGCCGCCGTGAATACACGGCGGGCGGTCGGGATTACCGGCGTATAAGACGACCCCAGAGAAGACAGAAGATTTTTCTGTCTTCAAAAGTGGTCTTATACGCCGGAATATATGGTATGTCAGGACACAACAGGTCCTCTTTCATTAATATGGCTCACAGAAGTCAGGAAAAAAGTCACTGGGGGGAATTCATCATTTCAATTTGTCTGTGACTTGGTTGTCTATGTTCAATTCCATTTTTGTTGTATCTGAATTCCTCAAGTGAGTCTATGTATGTTTTTGTATTAGTTTTTTTTTGCGTTTGGCACAAAATGTTAATTTTTTGGCTGAACATGTCCCTCTTAGGAGCAATTGGTCTTGATAAATTCGATACTGTTTTTGTCCTATTTATACACCAGCTGGTGACTGGAGTCATTTTGCACCAAAACATGAGCCTAAACAAAAATTTGCGCCAAATCGCAGATCATGAAAGTTTACTATTGAAAACTAGTCTAAGCAAATAATGAATCTGGCGCAAGCAGGGTCTACTTTAAAGTGACTTTGCACTGTCCTATGTTCATTTGGCACAATTGAAAATCCCAAAATAGCATTTGTACCAGCAACTGCGTCAAAACAATGCCAAACTTAGACAAAAGACCCAAAGATAACCCCCCACCCCACCCGAGCTTTGAAACTTACATTCAAAAATCTGAAGGGAATTGCTCAAGATGCATATTGATGCTGGTCCCATCAGTCAAAGAACCCTTTGTTGACCTTTAACAACCAAATACTGTATAAGCGGGGTTGCATTATGACCGCAGCAAAAATCATGCAGTGTTCAATGCAACCACAAAGCAACTGCATTGCTTTTATGTACAGTGCTTTAGGTGATCTTTCACAGCATATTTTTAGTTATTTCATGTCACCCCAGCCTAATGAGGAATCCCTTAATTTTATACATATACATATAATATATTTATATGTTATACAATTTTTTGGTTTAAAATATCTTGTTTTTCATGTGGATCCTATATCTCCCCCCAAAATTTTCTGGATTAAAAAAAAAGAAGAAGTAGAACCACTGGAGCCAATTTTCTGAAAGTGACTAATTAGTTCCGTTCTCTGTTCTCTTGTACGACAAGTTTATGGAGCCAAATCTAAAGCTGTGACTTTGATTTGAGGTCCAAAACGGAATTCATCCAAGCATCTAAATCTACATTAAAATTAACAGGAATGTGTCACAAGTGTTGCTATGCGCCATGCACAAGTGATAATACCTATTTGCTCTCCATCACTACATGTAATTATGTGTAATAAAACAGCAGTGACACCACATTTATAGCCTTAGGATGACATAGATCCAGGGATTACCAATGTACTAGAACAAAGAAACATCCGAATGATAAAGTGTTATTTCCACTGTAATGTAATTAGTTGTCCTCAGTTGCAGAACTTTAGTATTTATTGCCAAATTTCCATTATTATGCTGATATGAAACATAAAGAACAACTAATATTAGAATGAATTGCCAAAGCTTTTAGTTCAATTGCCAAAATGAAATTCTTTTTTTCCATTTAAAAGGGCTGTGCAGTTTGCTAAATATATTTTCATTTACCTTATTGAGGAAATTTGAGTTAATAGACTTAAAGAGGTACTCCCAATAATTTTTAATCCCTTACCTCTGATTCGTGCCAATATGTGAAATCAATATGATACATACTTTTATGTTTTAGTGAGGTACAATAAGATCAACTTTGAGCCTTCTATAAGAATAAATAGGAAACTAACATCATAATCCAGATATAGGTTAAATCATTACGCCAATTACAAAGAGTCCTCTAACAATCGACCCTGCTAACAAATAACCATTGTCAGGCTGCAGTGTGGTGGTAATCCAAAGAAATGTTCTAAGATAATAAGTTTTGAACCATAATCATTTAACAAATATCAAATATAGATAGTTTGTGAGATAATGTGCAACATATAGTAAATAATTGTGATCAGCTGACCCAGTTGGATTTGGGTCTAGTGGGTTCAGCTGAACCCACTAGCCAAATCTCAGGGTTTGTTTAGCTGGACCCGAACACCTGCTCATTAACCTGGACCCAATCCGCTCATTAACACTTGTGATTGGTAAAGCCACCAGTGGCATGTAATTGTGTTTTGCCTGGGATCTTGTCACTCCCTGTGATATAATGCCTGTGGCATTCAAAAGATAAAACAATTGTGGGTTTTTACAAATGAACGTTGGACCAAATACCGAGGTCTGTTTTTTGTTTTGGAGTTTCTATTTTGTATTTCCCCACCTTCAAAAATCTATGACCTATTCTTATTTTTCCAGGTAAAGAGCTGTGTGTGGGGTTGTTTTCTGCGTAACAAATTGCAGTTATGTTATTGTGGTGTATGGCGATTTTCCTGATCATGCATTACAATGCATGCCAATACCCCTATAAGCACCTTCCTCTTTCTGATTAACAAGGTCCACAACAGCTTGGGTAAAGTATTTCATATTAAAATGCTTCAACAGTAGCAGATTGTAACAGCTTCTAGACTGCCCATTGTAGATATACATCGAGGAGCCTGAATAACTAAAGCTTACGCCATATCACATTTATGGTGTGTGCTTTATGCAGCTGCCCGAGCAACTGGGCAACTGCTTGCCATATTTATTGGTTCTGTCTGGAAGTGGTTGATCTGCTTCTTCAATGTAACTCATCGATGAAGTGATAAAACATGGGATTGTCAGAATCTCATTTTAAGGAGGTGGCTATTGGGTTCGTCTTGATTCAGCAAAGCCAAAACAGTGACAAATGTCACTGCAACTGTGATTTTTTTTCCCTGTAACTGGGGCTGCACAGGAATTAAAGTTATGTTGAAAAAGCAAAGTGTAAAAAAAATAGCAGTAAGGTTCCCAACCCAAAGATCGATTATGACATTCAAGGGACATAAAGTAAAAACATTAATAAATAAAAAAAAAATAATTAAAAAATATACTCCAAAAATGTGTTTGCCTCTCCAGTCACTAACATTACCCTTAATGAGGCCCAATTACCCTGAAACTGATGTGTGCAATATAATTTTTTTGTTATTGATCAGCTTTTAAGCCCATACTTTTGTTTAAAAGAAAAAATTCTGGCCAAAAAAAGCAAAAACTTGATGCATTTTTTATTTCAGAAATAAATAGAGCAGATGTTAATTTTTTTATATATATTGTATTTGTCAGGGCTGTGAGTCTGTGGACCCTCTGGACCACCACGGACGATGGTTCTAGCCGACACCTGGGACCGGAGTCTAAGTGGCACCTGGTCTTCACCAGAGCCCGCAGCAGCAGGATGGTCTTGCTGCGGTAGGGTACCACGCTGGAGCCATGAGAGGTGAGTGCAGCCGTGCAGAGGCTCCGGGGGGCACACGTAGGCACATGGTGCACCCACAATCCGAGACAGGGATCGCAGGAGTATCCGTACCAGTATTAAGTAAAGCAACTTGTTTTTGCTTTTTTTTCTGCTTCCTTCTTATGCAGTGAACAATGCATCTGAAAGCCTTCTGAAATCTGCCCACTTCAGAGAGACATGAAGGCTAATGATTAACTCTTTCCATACCTACAGCATAATTCCCTTAAAATCAATTACACTAACCCACATGAAGTAAACATATCTTGGAAAACTGATATTATATAGTGGTACAACTATCCCTATATTGTTCCTCACCATATTTATGCATAATCATGCTCTTTTAGCTTAGCTGCACCTCCAGCTTAATCAAAAGAGAAATAAGCTCCCTCAATTTCCCCTTCTCTCAGGAATTCTCTATAGTGAGTCACACACAGTCATACTCCCTTTCCAAAGTATGAGAGCTTAGCAGAATCATTGGTAAAGAGAAAGTAAGCCCCTTGTCAATCAGGAGGCTGGAGGCACAGCTGAGCTGGAAGAACATAAACATGCCAGAATCCGTGCAAAGGAAAGACGATGAATGGAGTCACATGGGTTGTTTTGCTTTGATCGTGAGTCAACTTTATGAATCTACTTTACAAGCATAGGGAGGAACAATATATACTCATTTTGGGGGATATTTATCAGGACCTCTGCGCACCGCCAGAGGCCCTGAAATAATCGCAAATGCTAGCCTATTGCTAGCTTTTGCGATTATTTGCCCCGATCCACCCCTGACGGGAGTGGGCCGGCGCGGGGCGTTACTGTCCCCGTGCCTGCGCACTTGCTTCTGCCGGCGACTTTTCATATGTGAAAAGTCGCCGGATACGTTTTTTTCTACACCAGGCCCTGCCTGGCATAGGATAAACTATTCGCAGCCTCCCGCCCCGATACATCAAGAGGCAGAAACATCTTGATGTATCGGGCTGCGAATTTGCAGCGGTGGGGCATGAGCGCCAGCGTATGATAAATATCCCCCTTTAAGTCAGTTTTGCTGGTGCCTAATAATGTGTACTTAATTTATCATATGTTGCATGTCATTTGATAAATGTGGCATATTGTTAACACTTAAGATATACTTCCACCTCAAAATCAAAAACAAAATGGCCACTTTCATACCAAGACAGAAAGCTAAGAAAAGCATCCCTGGTTCCTGCCTCAGTAACACACATAAATACACATGCAATACTATGAGCTTTACCTGCATCTGGTTACCTTCTGCCATTTTTAAAAGTGGTATTATATATGCTACTTTTTTCCCATTTATCAAAAGAAAGTGTCTCTGTCTGCATCTCATTGTAATGAATGTGAAGCAGATTTTCTGGATTTTTTGTAGCTTGTTACTACTAAGAAATGCTATTTGATTTGGACCTCACACTTTTTTCTTGAAATGTTTCTCCAGATTCTACATAATCTACATAATTCTACAAATTTCTAAAGTATAATTTTAGATAGATTTGAAATAGACTACCCACCCACATTTTAACCCCTGTTTTGTAAGAATTGTAAAACTTATTGGACATAAGATAACTAAATTCATGCTCCAGATTTTGCCATATAAGGTGTGATGCATTGATTTCACTAAAAGTATTAAAAGTGCACTGATTTTCATTTTCAATTCTCATTTATTTTTTGAAAACACATTTTGTCTTCTTTAATCTCAAACTTTCTTTCCCTATTGGTTTCATTTTTTAATAAACCACTAAACATTATGAATTAAGGAAATACTGTAGGAAGTTGCATGTCATTTGAGAACTACCATGGGGCCAGTGTTTCCCCATATACAATCACAGGAAGACTGCTTACAACAAGACTTAATCCTGCATGCACAACGGGAAGATGAAAGGAAAAAAAATCAGTTTTTATCCAAAACTAAAGTATGTATAAGTGACAAAGTTATTGATAAGAATGCGGTGACACAGGGAACAGCCACTTTGTGCAGTAGCTAAATAAGTATGTCAAAGTATGAAAGCAAGGCACTGGCTGAGACTTGTTCAGGACATGTGTTCAGTGTGACTACAGGCTACAAATGATGGATAGTAATGAGCCGAACCAGGTTACAAATGATGGATAGCTATGATTCCGAACCCGAACTTTAAAAATCTGTTTGGGTTGTGAACCTGGGCCCCAGTAACACCTGAGATCGGTGCTGGCACCGATTGAAAGTGTTAACTGTTTAAATGCTGCCGGCAAAGCTAACCTTAATGGTACTGCAATGGGTACTTTAGCTGTTTCTAAAATAAATGTGTAAATTTGCACAAAAATTGTATTGTGTAACATGCAGACCAGTGCTTTAGACAGTTTTGGTAAGCTTTAATGACTTTCGCACCAAAAGGGGCTTGGACCGCTGTAATCTAAGACAATAAATAGAATGTGCAAAGTTAGTCTAGATGTCTTAAACTACACCAAATTTACTGTTCAGTATCAGACACATTCATAAGAATTAGATGAACAACACCTAAGAAGAAAAGTAGGAACCCCACCATCTTTGCAAAATAGGCATCCAGTGTTATTTGTCACATAGACAGCAATAAAAGCAGTATATAGCAAGCAATCTGACATCCTTGACAGTCAGAAACGCTTCAGATTGCTTGCTATTTGCTGCTTTAAATGATGTGACAAATAAAGCAGGATGTTGATTTTGCAAAAATGTTGTGGTTCCAACTGTCTACTGAGGTGTTGTTCATATATTATCGAGGGACAAAGAGGGGCTGTTCCTATGGTGCATGCACCTGGTTGATGAGCTGATATCTTCTGGTGTGTAAATTTAGTATATTCATAAAATTGTATTGTATGTATTAGGGTGTGTTTACACACATTACATATGTCCCAATATTTCTTTAGAACATGCCAACCACATATTTCAGCTTTTTTAAGCTCAACTAAGCACAACCACTGTTAAAACTGATGTTGATTTAAGTAGATAAAAAACAAACTTACCTAAAGGAAACTGATATCTGTGAGACATTTTTTGCATGTTCTAGACTCTGTTCAACAAAATGTATCATAATTCTTATTTTACATATTACATGCTACTGGTCTTGTTTGTGTCATAATAAAAATATATAGATGCTAGAACCCAAGCTATACACGTTGAGTGCTGTCTACTCATGTCTATGTGAAATTATCACTCTTTTTGCTACATCTCTCGCTCACTTTTGAGAGTTCATGAAAAATATACATATTATAACGTTTGTAAATTGCCTGTCATTTTATGTAAACTAAGAAAATCAAAGTAGCTTTTCCTATTATACATGTCATACGCAGGTAAAATTTAGTGACTACTCGACTTTAAGACTTTGACTATAAGTCAAAGAAGCAGAATGTTTGCATTAAGGTCAAGTGATGCCATCTGTATAAACTAAAAAGGTTACAGATAGCAACTTCCTTGTATCTCAGACTGTTTTTTACATATCTCCTTCTACTTTTACAGTGCTTGAGGCATTGGACGAATCCTCTTTGAATATTATATTTGTTCTGAATTGACTTCATTGTCCTTCAACACAGTAGCTTTTTGTGAACCATATATTTTCTAGCCTTCCATCTCTTGCCTGTCGAAATCCAGAATATTACATTTCGAGAAATTCTCCAATTATTTTATAGAGAAAAAGAATATTTGCCCTCAGAATTCATAATAATTTAATTTGGAACTACTGACAAGTGAGAATTCCACATGGTTGCCATATTGCCTAGGTATCTGTTTCTCATTGATGATTTGTGTCTCATGATGTCATCTCTCACTAGACACGTGATACAGCAATAAGAAAACAGTCTTGGTTTCTAGACATGGCTTTTAAAATGTTAAGTCTCCCATGGGATTGATGATGAAAATACAACTTTCCATCAGACTCTTTGAGTGGAAAAATAAAATAAACATTACCAAGTAACCCTTACCCTATCACAAATTTATGTCAATTTAACCAAACACTTGAAATTGATTAGAGCTGAAATGTTAGATGATGGAAAAAGAAGCGTCTTGAGACTTGTCCAAGATTTCCACAATGTTTAAAAAGCCTGGAGATAAAAAAAAATTAAGAGAAATAGTAAAATATTACAACTGCAAACACTGATGTCTTGCACAATTATGCTCATATGAAAGTCACTAAACAAAACCAGAAGGACAGGTCATACACGTTATTTATTTTCCATTGGTCACCAGATGACTACTGAATTTTATGTGCTTGAACTTTGAACTAGTTGGTAGACCTGACCACAGTCCTCTGATGATGGTCTGTCATTTGATAGCTTTTGCTTTTGGGGGCTGCCAAGTTCCATGCAAAAGTGATGTGAGATGCTGTAACTAGATGATATATTGTAGTATATGATACTGAATTGCAATGTTATAATCAATACATTGAAATAATACAAAAACGAAATACAATGTGGAGTAAATTACGTGATGAGCATTGACTTATAAAGCCTGTTTCTACTTATACATGATTCTTCAGGTGAACTCATAAGTCTGCTTGTCAGAAGATGTTTAAAATAAAAGAGAATCCAAGTAAGTTTGAATGTTTATATGAGATAGCCCTATAGACTGTATATGAAATGAGGCTGAATACATCAATTCTGCTAATGGAATAAAAACATCATTGAAGAAGAAAGATCCATTACAGGATAAAAGAATATTAGTTAATGATTTAATAGGGGTTGTTTCAGATTATTAAAACATTGTTGCCTTTTTCTGAAAGAAGCATACCTCAATCCCAAGATACTACACACAAAAGGTTTTAAACAGTACCTGTGTGCCACATGTATTAAAAATTTTAGACAGTTTTCAGGCATATTTACGACTAATACAATCAAGGGGTGAGATCTATGAAATGGGGGTGTGGCACAGCTTGTTGGTATTAACTAAGTCAACTAATGCACAGTATGAATATAAAGTCCTAAACTACACCAGATTTATCATCCGGCACCAGACACAGTAATAAACATGATGCAACATAAGACTGTCTGATCTAACTGTGCGTTGTTTTACCTTACAACACTATTAAATGTGCCCCTATATTTTTAAAACTATAGTAATAATAATAATAAGGGTTATGTAGAAGGTTTGTGCCATTCAGATTGCATTATTGTCACGCTTTACACGGAAGCAGGAAACTATATAAAGAGAGTAGTAAGAACCATGGAAACAGGGAAGGGAAAACTGTCCCTTACTCTAAGGCTACATTCACACTAACGTATGGGGGACGTATATACGGCCGACGTATATACGGCCGATATACGTCCCCCATACACTTCTATGGGCGCACGGCACCCTACGGGAGCGGTACGGTGCAGCACACGTGCGGCACCGTACCGTTCCGTACCCGGGAAAAAGATAGGACCTGTCCTATCTTTTCCCTTAATACGGCGCCGTGCGCCATAGGTTGCTATGGAGAGGGGCGGGGGTGAGCTGCGCTCACCTCCTCCTCCTCTCCCCGTACACTGCCGTTGCCCGCTACGGTACGGTACGGGCGGGCAACGGCAGTGTGAATATAGCCTAAGACTAAGCTGTGCAGATCGCACATTGTAATAGATGGCCTAGATCATGATACACAAAGATCACACAAAGATCTGAGGCTGTCATGGGAACGGATCGCCGCTCCCCGATGAAGTCACGGGGAGCGACGATCGGAGCCAAGGTGGCGGCGCCCATGCGCCGCCGGCTCTTTAATGCTGCCGGCAGCTTTGCCGGCGCCGATCAAAGGGTTAAAGCCTGTGATCGCTGGTGCTAGCGACGGGCATTTGCTTGATTATGAAGCAAATGCCCAGTGAGTATGAAGAGGGCTCAGCCCGTGAACCCTTTTCATACTCCCCCATGCGCAGCAAGACGCAAGGTTATACCTTATTGTGCTATGGGGATAAAGTATATCAATGATGCAGCTTGCATGTTTCTCCATCATTAGTAAAACAAATTTGGCTCTTGAAAAGTGGTCATACCTCATTGAGATTTTATCAATTCTGCACTGAATATAACAAAGCAAAGAAAACAGGTAAAGACTTAACACACAAACATTTTAGGGAAAGCAAAATTAATGTTGCACATGGTGTCTCTAATCTAAAGGAGTGAAGCATACTCCTCTGAAACCGCCACTGAGCCCTTATTGTCCTGAAATTAAAATTTTTCAATTTCGCATTCCCAATACTACATTTTTCAATTCCGCATTCCAGGAACATGAACTTTAAATCTTTTGTTTCCACATTACCAAAGCTTCAACTTCAAATTTTGACTTTCTGTACTTTATTTTTATGTTATTATTTCAGTTTCTCTAGTTAGCCCATTGTGGACAGGGCCAATACCCTGTTATTCCCACTATGTTTTGTCCTTTAGCTTTAACTATTCCCATTTTACAGCCATTTTTGAGTGTTAAAATCCAGGTCTCCATTGACTTCAATGGAATTTGTGTTTGGCTCAAAGTTCGGCTCAAAGTTCAGCTCAAAGTCCAGGTCCCGAACTAAATTTTTTTTGCGAAATTTGGACAAATCCATCAAACCAGAATCTTGAACAACCGGCTCAACTTTAATTCTAGGTAACCAACATGAGGAGAGAACCTCATGAATGAGGACCGCACATCCACACATGATACAATGATCTACTGCCACTAGGCTACATTATATAACGAACTTGAGGTTCTTAGTTACATTTTGATCAAATTGTATAAGCCCACCAACCACTTTTTGGTGGGTCCCTACGCTATTGTGTGCGGCATCACCTGGTGTCCACCACCGCCGCAGCACAGCCCCGACAGGGACCAAGACCTGGTTGCCCCCCAGCACCCGTACTGGCAAGCATAGCCCCCATGGCTCCAGGCCCGGGCCCCCACCAGCACCGCACCACAGAAGCGGCGGATGCTATGCAATACCGCACGATGTGAACAGGAAAAAGGCTCACCATGTGTGAACAGGTGTTGAATACTCACTGTTCCATGTAGTCTCAGGCACTAGCTGAGAAGAAGTAGGCGGCCCCTATATGCAGTCTCCTGCTAATTTAAAAGCACCTGGGTCGAATGGGGCGGAGTGCTGGTATCAGGCAAAAAACAAAATAAAGGAAGGGATAGAATATACTAAACCAACATGAGGAGAGAAAAAGAACTGGACCACACATCCACACATGATACAATGATCTACTGCCACTAGGCTACATTATATAACAAACTCGAGGTTCTTAGTTACATTTTGATCAAATTGTATAAGCCCACCAACCACTTCAAGGTGACCTCTTTTTGGTGGGTCCCTACGCTATTGTGTGCAGCATCACCTGGCATCCACCACCGCCGCAGCACAGCCCCAGCAGGGACCAAGACCTGGTTGCCCCCCAGCACCCGTACTGGCACCTGTACTTCATTTATTTAGTTTTTTGCCTGGTACCAGCACTCCGCCCCATTCAAGGCAAATGGGAACGGGCACACAGGACACAGGAACTCGGGAGCAGGAACACATGGGAGCAGGAACGCAGGATACACGGAACACACAGGAACTCTGTAGACGCAGGAGACACAGTAACGCAGAAAAGTGAACACAGGAGACCCAGGAACACAGGAGACACAGGAATGCAGAAATATTGCTGGGGAGCTTTTTCTAGGGCTGTTAGGCACAAAGATCCAGCAGGGGACACAGGAATGGGCTGGAACTAAAGTAGAATGGCTGGCTGGCCAGCGCCAACGATCATCGCACTGGCTTTTTAAATTTCTTGATGCTGGCGCATGCGCACCCTGTGAGGCGGGGAAACACATGTGCCGCACTGCCGGAGTTATTGCTGAATCGTGGCGGGGATTGGCAGCAGAGAGGGGCACGATTGCGCCTGTGATGTAGTAGATGTGTCGCAGGAGCACCTGTGACAGGTATTAGTCTGACAGTCCGAGGAAGGTGATTCCAGAGAACTGGTGCAGCTCAGGAAAAGTACTGGAGTAATTAAGGTAAAATTTTATCTAAGATCACTGCCAGATCAAAGAGCATGGGTTGGGCGATAGATTGAGATAAGAGAGGAGAGGAACCGAGGTGCAGCATTATGCATGCTTTGCAGATGAGGGTTATATTTTAAACTGTATTCGGAAGGAGACAGGTAAGCAGTACAGCAGTACATATCCCGGATCACAGGCAAACCCATGTACCTCCAGCGTGTAACTCATCTGTTACGGCCCCAGCGGCGCTCCCTGCAATGCCCGCGCTCCTGCGTGCGCACATGCGCCTGCTCTGTAAAATGTAAAGGGCCAGTGCGCTGATAATTGCCCTGCCTGATCTGATAAATTCGAGCCCCTTCCCTTGTCCCCTGATGGATCTTTGTGCTTCTACACCTGAGAGAAAGCTGTATTCCAAGCCCTCTGCGATTATCCCTATTTCCCGTTGTGACCTCGATTCTGTTCCTCATTCTGATCCTGTGCTGCATGTCCTGACCTACCACAACTTCCCCGACTCTGATCATGTGCTGCCTGTCCTGACCTACTACTACATCCACGACATCCTGTGCTGCTTGTCTTCCTCCTGCCTGTCCAAGACCACAAGTTTGCCTTACGTTTCTGTACTACAGCTTGGCTGCCATCATGGACAAAGTCGTGCCAGTGGAACGACCTGGTGGTACCACACCGCAACAAGTCCACCCTGCTTTGCGGTGGGCTCTGGTTAAAACCGGGTACCACATAGACTCCGGTCCCAGGTGTCGACATAACAATCGCGTCCGCATTGGTACAGAGGATCCACTACCACCGATCATGACACTGACATTTGGAGAGCTGGAATCAATTTTTTTTTTGTCTTTTATACTCACTGTTTATTTAACCTCCCTACATATGCAGTAAGTACCTGTGTAACTTTTTGTATGATGGCAGAGGTTTTTTTAGGGGGTCCAGCCTTCCAAAGTGTACTCACTATACTTCATAAAGCAGACTAAGCAGACATTTACACCTGTCAAATTTGTTAACAATATTTATGCTACTGTTGAACAGTTTTCAGAAAAATATGACAATTTCATAAATATGTTCAACTAATGCCACTTCTGATTACCAAGTCTTTGCTTTGCATTCATATATAAACTGTAAAAATATTTAAAATTAAAACATAATCACACTCAATAAACAATGTGCATGTAGTAACTAAATTTATGCAGAAGGAACACAAAACTCAACAATCAATAAACACTGGATAACTAACTCACCTTTTTTCATCTGCCAAGTATGGAGGAGGAAACACACTGGTGATTCAGAGCGAAGTACTTCGGGCGCTGCTACAATGATAAAGAAGATATTCTTTATTATTAATTGTAACTGGGCTTCATTGGTTATGAAAAAACCTATATGTTTTTATTGTAACTTATTAAGATCAAATTTCTTGCCTGAAACACGTCGTATTAACAATAAATAATAGCTACTTTATCACTGTAGAAGCGTCCAAAGTACATCATGGTGTTTTTACTCCTCTATACCCGTTTCAAGGGATACTCTTCTAAGCTGATCCTTGTCTCGAGGTTGTGCTACAACTTAAAGAGGGATATTTATCATATGATAAAGGCTCCGGCCTCTTGATGTATAGGGTAAGGTGCTGTGCAGCGTTTATTCTTCACCAGGCCCTGGTTGTCATAGAAATAAACACAGCCGGTGACTTATCAGATGCTGCATCCTCCCTTCATGCCCCTTCACGTCCCATCGGCGTGAAGGTGGAGGAGAGGGCTAAATCATCGCAAGTGCTAGCAATAAGCTAGTATTTGAGATTATTTCAGGGCTTCTACTCCACTGACATGGTGCAGAGGCCCTGATAAATATGCCCCAAAGTGTCTATGTACAATGATAAACCTTCCTTTTACCTACTAAAGGTAGGCACAAATATATCGAGATTTTATTACTTTATATTACTCTACTCTTGAAACCTATTCTAATAGTTCATTCCATAAGTAAGAGCTGTATTTGGTTATTGTGAATGACCCAATTAATTTTGTATATTCCTAATTTACATTTTAGGAGACGTGGAACATAAAACAGGACTTCTAGGGTGGCACAGAACAGATCATTTACAAGTAGGAAAGGCATTGTTCTCATAATTTACAATGGCTTACATAAAACACGCTTTTATTATTGGACAGACATGTGCTTCATTCCATATTACTTTCAGTTTACACACTGTAATTGTTCCCAGAAATCCAGGAAAATGCAAACATGTCTAAAATAGACAAAGGCATATCATTAAAATGTTACTTTAATTGTATTACACCATAAAATCAGACTCAACCATTCTGGGGAATGAAAATATAGGAAGAATGGAAAGCACCAGCCTGAAACACAAGCTCTAGTTATTGTTTGCATTGCAGCAAGAAGGACGCATTATGTAGCAAAGCTCATGAGTTTCATGTTAATATACATATCCACATACTCGCACAAAGTAAAGGTTTAACATAATTTCACAAAAGATGAATTGACTGTGCAGGCCTTAAACTGACAGGTGCACCATGCACACTCTAGTATTTAAATGGCATTCTGTGAAGTCAAGCTGAGGGCTGTAGTGGGGGGGGGGGGGATGAACTGAGGCTGAGTGGCCGCTGGAGGCAGAGGCTTGACTGGATAATGGAGCTCAACTGGATAAAGGAGCTCCCCCACCTCGTCGACTGGATAGCCAAAATACCAAAGCAGGAATAAAAGTCAATTTTACAGGAAAGGTCACCATAGAGGAGTAAGAAGAATATCAATTGGATACATATATATATATATAATGAATATTATTATGAACTGTTTTAGGTATGTAACCCAGGGCTAAGGTGACAGGTTCTCTTTTAATTTTACTTTGAACACTGACAGTCTCATGTTTGTAACACTCTCTTTGAGGCTGGGTTCCCACATGATGTAGTCAATGTCATAGTGGTTTGGTGCCTTGCAAACTTGCTGGCTGCTGATCCGCTGCATTGTACAATACAGTAGATGTTGTATGTTGGCAGCTCGTTCTGCCATGGTATCAATTCACACATATTATGGTAAAGGAACTAGATTTAATTTTGTATAGTAAAAATTCAAATGAGTAATAAACTCTAACTTTGGACACATCTGATGAGTCCCAGACATGTGTTCTGGTATTCTATAAAAAGAACAAGAAAATACAAAATAACATTTGGCCACTTAATTATGCCATTTTCTGTCCAGGTCTATCATGATTCTATCATTGTTTAGGTTGGATATATGCTGCAAGATTCTTTACAAACATTTCACACAAAACGAAGAAGAAAAAAGAGTGTTTACCTTTCTTACCACGCTCAAGTGGAAATAACTCATGTAAAAGAAAACAGCTACTTCTGCTTTGGGTCAGGTTTTATTAGGGGCTGAAATTTCACAGGTTTTCCTCTTTGAAAATTAGGTATCAGGTGGCGGCTGGTTTTGCTAGCAGGTTTGCTTTGTAAATCTATTTTCCAGTGACTTAAAGCCTCTGCTCAAGTATTAAGTTTCTTAACTTGATGCAACTATGGTCTATTACTGAAGTTACTGCACAATTTCCCTGAGAAATCCAATTTTTACATCCCTCTTCATTTTCTGACACTGAAGTCATCATAAAGGCACATGATGAAGGGCACATCATTTGTCTCTTGCTCTAGTTTAAGCAATAATTAGCTTTATATCTTCATCATTTATAGGAACCCCAGGCATAAATAAAAGCCCTGAAATTACCAAATACACAGTAGCATCAGTTCAATGGATGGTAAGGATATATTGGACAGCAAACGGACAGGTGTTGAAGTGAATGTTTTGGAAGCAGGGAAAATGTGCAAGAGTAAGAAACTGAGCCATTTATGGGCAATTATGATGTATAGACAACTGTAAAGGGCATCTCTGTGTTCTTTGTACGTTATTTTACATCAAGGTTTAGCATGCATTTATCTATACTTTTTAGTTTCATGCATTCTTTTTATAAGTACTGTATCTGTATAGAGTTGTATAAAGGGTTAATGAACACTGAGAGACATTTCTGACTAAATAAAGAGGAGCTGGTAATTTTCCAAAGCTGTAGTAGAAAAGCAGACTTGTTTATCAGAAAAGAAGAAAGTCTGACCTTTAGAATGACATGTGCTGTCTGGAAAGTTGTTTGCCACTTTAGAGCCTTTCTGACATAGAATATCGTGGGGATTCAATATAAGTGTATGGAAGAATGCATTGTCATTGTTTGGGCTGAACAGACGGTATATATAGAGAACAGTCCTAGGCCCTTATGTATTGCAGAAAGGGAACAGAGCTTGGAGGAGAAGACTGACAGTTTATCTGCACAACCATAGGAAGAAACTGAGATAGGAATACTCTAAAATTTGTATTTTCACTAGAGTACCAGTCTTCTGAGAAAGCGAGGGACAGGCCTTACGACAGCATAGAAAACTTCTGTCAGGGAGGAGATTGGAGAACTCAGCCCCATGCTTTGCTTGTATTGCTTGTGTACCTGAATTTCTTCAGTGAAGAAGGTAACTGTCCACTTCAGTAACTGTCCACTCTTTGGATTTATTTCATATTGGGGTGCACCATGCCTTTCCTTCCCAGCCAGAGAACAGCACCACGTGGTGAAACAACAGAATAAATTTGCATTGCAATTTGCTCAATAGAGAGATGCAGACAGATCTGAAATCTATGCTTATCCATATCCACCATTTAAAGAGTCGTCATTGCCTGAATGGACAAAACAAGGTGGATATGAAGACTAGTACATCAACTGGAAAAGCGCTGGCATCAGTAGCTATTATGAAGCTGGAGGATATCATGTGTTTTTCTGAAGATCCAAATCTGGCATTTGGTCAATGGTTTTAAATGATTTCTTGGGAAACAATAAAGATCCTCTAGCTCATCCTGTAGAATTGACCAATGACACAGTCTAAGAGGATTGTTCATAAAGTAAAACTCAGCCTGAATCCTAATCAGCTAAATTAAACCTGTCAGCTTAGTTCAAACTTATTGGGGTTCAGATAGGTAAATCCAGCCCACACAAATAACACTTTCCTGTCTGTGAACTTGTTTGTCACAATTGCCAAGTTTTACAAAGCGGACTTGGCTGTACGACATGTGTGAGCCCTAATAGAGTCCCTTACATTTTCACAAAAACAAAATAATAAACTAAACTAGCAGTTCAGTAGATTATACAACATATCCATTTGTTGTATATTAGTATGCCTTTGAAATATGCAAAAATTTGGATAGAATGTTTTATATACAACCACACACTTGACAATTCAGTTAATACAACCCTCATGGTATTTATCCTACATTTAAAAAAAAACTGGAAAAAGAAAATAAAAACTGTGGGAATTGTTTTTTTTTTGTCAACAGTCTCAAAATGATGCAGATAAAAACTACAGGTCCAAGCTACAAGAAATTAGATGGCTCAACTAAAGGAAGTCTACCTACTCTACAAATATACAATCTGTGGGCTGCATGTTGTAGAAAAATACACTATGATTAAAAAAATTCTTTTATTATTTCTGCCCCTTATGTCAATTGTGAGAATTCCCCCATTTAGTCCACATGCTATTGAAGTGGTTGGTGTACCAAGGTTGTGTTTTTAGCACTAGTATCACTGCTATTTCTGCCTGTACCACTGCACACTTTAGATAAGCAATGTGTCTTGTGAGAAGCATGGGGTGACTCTGGTAGAAGTTGGAAGTGAGTTTGGTTGAAATATCAAGATGCTGAGGACAAGACCTTGATGCACCACCTGCCTAATTAGCATATGGATTAAAATTGGAATATCTTGGAGATGGAAAAATGGACAGAAATAATAATGAAAATTACAGTGTATTTCTGTACGACATAATTTCTGCAGGTTATAATACTTGGTGGAGGTGGTGGAAGGAAAATCATATGGGGCTCGGAAGGCAACATTGCAGAATTAAAAAAAAATGCCTTTGATTTTGGTAAAGTATTAAAACTTAAAAAAAAAGTCTATACATTTCATATTCTTGTAATTGTATTTACCCAATAAAAGTTTATGCATTTTATATATGTATAATGCAGTTATGTTGCTCAACGACAGAGGGATATTTTCACATTTCTAATATGTACTGTGGAAAGCTTTGTGTGGCCTGTGACTCGTATAGTGAGTACTTCAGAATACAGTGCTCATTTCCATGCTTAACTCTTTATAGTTGTTTTGTTTTATATGAGGATTATTACTAATACCTGGGAACATGATATCAGATAAATTGCTATTTCCTTACATTCTACAGTTGTTTTCTAAACTTTCCCATCATCACACATAAAAGAAATAAATATTTTGCGTATTCTGCCACCCAGATAAATTGGGCATTCCGTAACTCAATATTTTCTAAATGAGTCCTAGCATTGATAATATATACAAGTCTGGAGAATGGCCATTTCTATGTGGATGCTGTAAATGTAATTATTTATGTCTCTGGTAGGAAACTGATGATTAACATACACAAAATTACATTATCCTCAGCTAACCCAAATAGTATTTTCTCTATGCACTGACAGCTTTCAAAACAGCACTTCATTACAATGTCCAGGGCCAACCCAGATGAGAGTTATACCTCAAGACATCCCAGTTATTCTCATGGAGAACCCATCTTGATGGCTATTAGCTTATATTTACAACATTAAATGACAAAGTAAATACACAAAATGATTAATACATTGGCAAAATATATACAATGCAAATTGTATCTTAAACCTATTGAAAGAATTGATAGCACATACTGTACTTTGGGCGGGAGTGTATTAGCTTCCAGTGAGTTTACAAGGCAGAGGCCATAGCACTCTGTGGAAGCCCTACAAGGGCAACAATATAACCTTCCCATGCAATCTTACAAATTAATTTACATGTTTCGCAAGACAGAATAAGTTTTTAAGGATCAAAATCATCTATTATTTAATTTGCCAAATTAAAGGGGTTCTCCACCGTCTTGTCAAAATCCTGAAACTGCTACAATTTCAACCTCCACAAACTTGCACCAAAAGCAATTGTGCAACTTCAATGCTAAGTGGGAAAGCAGTCAACCCCATTCATTTTGCTTGGATATGGAAAAAATGTGTCTAGCTTTGTAAAATAAAGCAACACTGAGAACTCCATCTCCTTCCAAGGCATAGAAGCCACGTCAAGTCAAACCCTATTCAGAAGCTTTGGCACCTAAGGTGACTCTTCCCCATGTTAAATCTATAAGATATACATTATAATAAGGGTGATTTGTTGTCCAGCAGCTTCAAATTATGACTCTTCCATTGATTCTTAAGATGATCACTATATCGATAGGATTGATTAAACCTACACATTTATTCCTGTAAGGGTAACACTTTGCCAAAAAAAAAATGTTGTAATGGAATACTTATAATTGTGCTTTATACATAAAATATAGTTTCTTTAAACTCTTCTGAGAATGGTAGCTTAATTATAGATTATATTTATATTATATTTTTAATTAGACAGAAAAAGTGTGTATGCAAATTATGAATCCAAATGACGTTGATTTTCTAAGCCTTCATTTATTTGACTAACTGTGGTGTTGAATCTAATCTATCCTTTCTATTTTCCATTAACTCCAAACTTTGCAACAAAAGGTTCCACATGGGTTAAAGAAGAAAGTCCAGCTCAACGCCCTGTTCCTTCTAAGACAAAACATTATTTTTGTTTCAGCATAAAAAACAATAACAGGCAAAACACTTCAAACACTGGCAAAAGATCAACCCGATTTGGAAAAAAAACCTTAGTCCTAATCTACCTTTCCAACATACAAGTTCACTATTTAAAACTACCCAATGCCTATCACATGACATTAAGGGGAGGGGTAAATGAAAAAAAAATTCTCATAAAAACAACTTTTTATATTCACAAACAAACAGTATTACAAATACATTCTATGCATTAACACATGAGCATTTATTTAAAGTATGCTCTTATGTTCATGGAACCAATAACTGTATTTCATGGTAATATTAAAGAAGTAGAAGATAACAGGGTATATTGTATACCAGATTTATGTTGGAAAACAATTTCTTCATGTTTGATAATTGTTATTATTTGAAGATGAGGGGGGCCTTTAAGGGAACCAAATTTCCCCCCTTATTTGCAAATATATACATGACAGGATGGGAAAAACAATATGGGGCACATTTACTAAGTATGTGGAAACTTCACTAAAAGTGCTATTTCTATATATAATGCTGGGTGCAACAGATTAATTAAGAATGTGTGCCAGAAAGAATGAATCTGTCGCTTCCCTGCACTGGCCCAACAGAGTTCACCAACTTTGATGTTAAATCTGGCGCACGGTCGGACTGAGCACCGGAACACTCCTAATTTGTGTTGCATGGTGGATAGTGCAGCTGCGCCACAAAACGGTTGCATGCAACACAATAGTGGAGCGGATACTTCTTAAATACCTGTACAAGCAGTTTACATGACGACGCTTAAATTTACCTATGTATATGGGGGCACTCATAGTGTTCCTTGATATCAAGGCACATTGTAAGACGGGTCCTCTGTAAGTGTTACCATATAGAAAAGAAGTGGCAGGCAATTCTATTTGCTAACTCATGCCACCCTAAGCATTTTATCAGCAATATCCCCTGTGGGGAAATTATTAGGATTACATTTGGATCAGAGGTCCTGGCAGTCATAGAAATATTGAGAGATAGAGGGTATGGTGCCGATCTTATTGATTCAGTTTACCAGAGAGCAAAGGAGAAGCTTAGATCTTCATTGACAAAAAAAACTAAAAACAACTACGGTATGTATCAAATAAAATACAGAGGCCAATAACATTTATTACTGTGTTTGGTGAACAATTTGGGGACATTGAACGTATTGTGAACGCATACTTGCTTTTGTCACAGGATGAGGTTTACATATAATAGTGTCACAAGGTGTTAGATGTGTAGCTAAAAGAGCAAACACCGAAGGCATGTCGTTTGTCTCCAAGCCATTAATCAGGCAGAGTTTCAGGTGAGAATAGGTATCAATTGCTAGAATACCTTAGATGTTACAAATGTGGTCACGGGTACTGTAGAGCCTCTGATCACATAAATCGTAAAAATATGTTTTCTCCTTATACTCATTATACCATACATGATATTTTAACTTACACAAATTGCAATCCCACACATATCATTTATTTAGCGGCGTGTGTGGTTTGCAAGATGCAATATGCAAGTCCTGTGAGACTTGCAGATTATAGTTAATATTTCTGATGTGAAAAACATTACATTGCGTATATCTTTTCTAACCCGTCACTTTAGAGACATACATGCTGGGACACTAGTTCACGCAAGTGGATTGGAAATGAACAGGTTACGGAAACCTGTGAGAGCAGATGATCATCACAAAAAAATATTAAACAGAGATACTTTTTAGATTTTCTTACTAAATATGAGACATCCCTTAGGTTTGAACTCTTGCCATGGTCTCAGTATGTGTTATTAATGTTAATTAATTAGTTAATATTAATTCCCGTTTTCCGCTATTTCTTTAATATTGCCATCTTGAAACACAATTAGAACCGTAAACATGTGAGCATTCTTTAAAGGGAACCTGTTACCAGGAGACCCATTTTTAGTGCTCCCCCAGTCCACACAGAGCATAGGACATACACATCAAAAGAGTTTTTGTATAAAAAAATAGGTTTTACAGAAAACAACATGTTATATAGTACCTTTCATTAGCATGTGCTGTAGTAAAGGCTGTAAAGGAGCAGTTTCCCCCTCCCCACCCTTGGGAAACCACTCTTCCATGTGTCCTGTTCAAATATATGAAAACGCCCATCAGTTGGCATAGCGACGCCCCCCTATTTGAAAAGGACACACAGAGATGTGGTTATTGAAGGTTATTATTGAGGTTATTGAAATGTAATATATAACATATATTTTTTTCTGTAAAACCTATTTTTTATACACAAATTCTTTGGCAGTGTCTGTACTATGCTCTGTGGGGACTGGGGGAGTGTTAAAAATGGGTCTCCTGGTGACAGGTTCCCTTTAAATAAATATAAGAAAAAACTTTTTGTTAGAAAGATAGATTAGGATTAAGGTTTTTTGCCAAAACCCATCAAACTTTTGCTAGTGTTTTAAGTCAATTATTTTTCTGGATGCTGGATTGCCTTTCTTCTTTAACCCTTTTTATAGCTTTGGCCTCAAGCATGGTCCAGGATTCCAGCAAAAGGGGCAAGTACTCAGCCGAATATGAAATTAAGTTGTTTTGCAAGTACAAAAGGTTCCACATGTTATGACCCACAGAATATTCAGATTGTTGATGCAGTATTAACAATAACAATAACACAGCAACCCGTCCTCCCCCCCCGCAGCACTTGTAGCTCATAGTTATAAAACATCTTTTTGGGAAAAGGAGTCCAAAGATCTTTTTATACCTAGGCCTCTGACCAGGACAAGGGGGCATCCTCTACGCCTAGAGAAGAGGCGGCTCTATTATCACCATAGATGGGGATTCTTTACTGTAAGAGCAGTGAGACTATAGAACTCTCTGCCGCAGGAGGTTTGGTATAGCGGACTCTATGTACATGTTCAAGAGAGGCCTGGGCGCCTTTCTAGGGAGCAGAAATATCATGAGTTATGGAGAAAAAACATTAGTTTAATTCTTAAAAGTTGAGCTTGATGGACTTGCATCTTTTTCCAGCCTTATATACTATGATACTATGATAAAATAGCATTACAAGGCCAGATACAGAGAGGTTTCTGTCATTGATGCTGCTTAATAAGGTGTGAATCAGATGTCCACAGAGAGAGATTAGACCAGCACAGATATGCAGTTAGATGAAGATTTTTTATGAAGTAGACATATAAACATACAACCAAAAGGACTCAGGAACACAAGTGGGAGACCCACATTTACAAATTATTGTACTTTTGTAAACCACAGTAATCTGTGCTTGAGAGAATATGTATTTTACACTCAAGTATTGACACCTTGTAAACCAGAGAACTGCCAAACATTGATATAGTTAAAGGGGTTCTCCGGACCCTGGGTTAATTTTTTAAGATCACCATAGTCTCTAATGTATCTTTTATGCTGACACACACAGGCTTTTCAATTTTTAACAGTGAGAAATTTCAAATTTGATAGGAAATTGTACCTTTATAAAAATCTCTTCTTTCTTTGCTTTCAAGATGGCGTCGCCGCGCCTCCTCGGAACTTCAAGTTCCATAATGCATCACGCATTACCCATGAGCGCTGCGCGCTCACGAAACGTGATGCATTGTAATTGACGGCGTTCCTCACGATCCGGAGCGTGCACTATCACTGACGTGATCCGGAGCGTGCACGTCAGTGATAGTGCACGCTCCTGATTGTGTTGGATTTGTAAGGCCACCGAACAGTGTTTGCACCAAGCACCACACAAATGGTAAGTATACACATACTCCCCTCCCAATTAGATCATAATAAAAGTTAGAATTACCCCTAATATTCCTTATATATTTTCCACTCTAGATAAATATTATTTTGTTTTTATACAACAGTTTTTTTCATATATTGTACAATGACTAATACTGTTGTATGAAAACATTTATTGATGAAAATAAATATATATATATATATATGTATATATATATGTATATATATATATATATATATATATATATATATATATTTTAAACGTTTATATATTTATATTTTGTATATTACAGCGGTGGCATATTGCGATGGCACTTGCGACACTCTGCACTATCACTGCCGTCATGTACACACGTTCACTTTCACACGCGTCCTGTGCTCATATTGCGATGGCACTTGCAACACTCTGCACTATCACTGCCGTCATGTACACACGTTCACTTTCACACGCGTCCTGTGCTCATATTGCGATGGCACTTGCGACACTCTGCACTATCACTGCCGTCATGTACACACGTTCACTTTCACACGCGTCCTGTGCTCATATTGCGATGGCACTTGCGACACTCTGCACTATCACTGCCGTCATGTACACACGTTCACTTTCACACGCGTCCTGTGCTCATATTGCGATGGCACTTGCAACACTCTGCACTATCACTGCCGTCATGTACACACGTTCACTTTCACACGCGTCCTGTGCTCATATTGCGATGGCACTTGCAACACTCTGCACTATCACTGCCGTCATGTACACACGTTCACTTTCACACGCGTCCTGTGCTCATATTGCGATGGCACTTGCGACACACTAAAAAAAATATCATACTCACTTATATATATATTTAAATTTTTATTTTTAATGTTTAAAGAAAATACAAAATATTGCAAAATTCAATACTCTAAATTATTTTAGGCTTCAGGAGGACAATCCGATGATTATAACATTGATCAGTATTCCGAAGAATTGTCATTACTATCCAGACAGGTAAATATAAGTTTTTAATTTGTCTAATTTTTATATAAATTTATGAATTTATTTTGACTTTATCAATTATTTGTAGGTCACTCCGTGTGAATCTGAAGAAGAGGAGACAGTTACAGAGGAAGAAGATGAAGAAGATGATCACGATGAGGATGATGTAGCTACAAGTACACCAGTGTACAGCCCTGTAAGTTTTAAATTTTTTGAAAGTAATGTAAACTATAAATAACAATAAGGTAGAATTATATTTTATGACTTTGTATGTGGTACCATCAGAACAGTTTTCAAAAATCAGAATGCTATTTTAATTTGTGTTAATTAATCCAACACTGGAAGAACTATACTAAAGCATAGGGTATGTTCAATCTATAATAATTGGTCAAAAGTGCATGTGACTATAATCAAAGGGATCATTATTTTCAATGTATTTTTCTTCACTTTACTTTGAAAAGTATAAAATTACAATTATTTTTAATTGTATTCTGTTTTTTAAATAGGAGGTCAGAGAATTGATATCTGAACTTCGTGCAACTGTGCGTTCTCAACACGGCACAGAGGACTTCTGCTTCATGAATGACCCACAATGGGCTCCAGGTGAAGAGAGACCAGAAGAGGAAAGCGATATTGAAGGTCGTCTGGTCAACACTGACTGGTGTCATTGTCAAAAGTGTTGTCAAATGAAATCTGTACCGGAGTCAATTTGCTGTAAAGAGCGTGAAGAGCTTGAAAACCTCTATGGTTCTGGGATCTCTTGTATCACTGAACATCCTATGTTCATTGAACGATGCATTTCGAGGGAACAACTTATCCATACTTTGTATCTTATTGGCACTTTCCAAGGTCGTGTTCAAGACGTCAATGCCAACAGGTATTTATTGTTATTCCTAGTACCAGAGTAATTATCATGTGAAATAGTATACATTTTTTTATTTGCATGCATTTACTAAAATTTTCTTTGGAATATTCCTATATTTTATAGATCGCTACGGTATGCTGCCTATAGGTCATACACAGCATGGGTACATGGACATTTGGGAAAGCATTATCGTATTCCAATTCCTTCTTGTGTTGTTGGAAAAATACGTGACTCTTACCCGGAGGTTTCTGGTCACTATACTGGCTTCCGCTATTATATGGAGTTTGTGCAAAACAATGTTGATGCAGACATGAATTTTTAACAGTTGGTTTTCTAAAATGTATATAGTTTTTTTTTACATATTTCTTCTATTGTTCGGTTGTATGTTATATAAATTATTATTCTAATTTAATTAAAAAGTTCAAATTTCATTTTATTTCTATATGTGAGTCTTTATTAATTATTTTTTTGCATGCTTTTATAAATTTTTTAGAGTGGGTGGTGGAATAATTTTTAAATTTTCATTTATTTTACAACTTACAATAGAAAACATAATTTTTGGAAGTAGAATTTTTTAATGTACACATTCATTTGTTTAGCTACGTTAAAATTAAAACACAAAACAATTTTAGAATAATCACATTTTTTTTATAAATTTTATTACTGTTGTAAGCAAACCATTGTAGAATTTATTTGACAAAAGATCAAATAAAGAAACACAGATGCTAAACATGGTCCAGAAAAATGACAAACAACTTTTCAAAGTATTCAAATATGTTGAAAACATTATGGTACAATATTTACAGTGTTTGAGAATTTCCTAATGAAATTTTTTTTTTTTTCTAAAAACGGCTGACAAATTTTTGTAACATTTCCTCCTTTGGTGGGCATGGTATTGGCGCTATGTTTTTTGGAAGCTCACTTGAATGAGATGCCCATTCAAATTGACGATCACCAGCAACAAAGAGAAGAAGTTCGTTATTTATTTCTTCTGTAAAATCGTACCTTTTGGGCTCGTATAAAATTTTCACGACCCAGGCCTTTCTAGCCTTTGAATATTCATAACGATGTTTTTTCAAGTCTTCTAACGGAACTTCTCCCGTATTGTCTTTACGTGTAGCTTGCACTCTCCCCACATTAAAATTGTGATCTATGATAGCCAGTTGAGTACGTGCAACCATAGAATCAAAGTAGAAATGTATGCGCTTCGGCCTATATTTCAGAACACTGGCGTGAAACACCTCCAAATCTCCAGTATGGCAAAAGTTTGAAAGATGACAAATATCACGTAGAATTGCCTTATTCTCCACAACAGATTTTAGTTTTTGATGCGCAGTACTGTCTTCCTTTAGCCACTTTGTTTCGTTGGGCAATGGTGGGTGGCTGCATTTGTGGTACAATTGTGCTTCAGACCACTCATGTTTATTTATTGCATGATGGATGACAGATACCCATTTTTCAACTAGTAGGTCAGGATTACCCTCACTGTTTCGAGCACTCCACCATAAATGGTTCTTCATGGGAGCTATCCATGCTGATAGAGTAGAGCAGGAACGTACTTTTGAAGCGGCCAACATTTTTTTACCAATTGATTTTGCCATATGCCATACATCAAATTCATGGATTATTTCTTTGTAATTTTCACGAAGTAATTTGCGGATTCCAACATGGCGATCAGTTGCTATGATACCTACAAATACACCTTTTTGAAGGAGAGATTGCAAAGTTTTCTCAAAGGCAATCTTTTCAAGAGACACGGAAGTAGCTGGAGGAACTAGTTGTTCCACTGTAAAAGCAATAATTTTTTTTGTTTTCACTTCCATCATAGTGTAAACTGTATATTTGGCAGAGAAACCTGGACTGTCTGCTTGGCCATCTCCTGCCACACATATAGCCTTATTGGAAAAAGACGATATAATGTCATTTTGTTGTAACCGCCAGTAATGATCAATTGTTGGGAATAAGTACTTGCGTTGATGTTCATAATATGTTGTTCCAGAAATGGCTAACAGATTGAAAATTTTGAAAAAATTTTTAATTCTGAGGAAATTGGACCCACTCATGAGCACACTAGCAGAAAGCAGCAGATTCCCTGCGGGAATTGATTTAATTCGTGGTTGGCTACGCCATATGCAAGTAATGTGTCCCCTCGTACATTTTACGTCCACAATTATTAGACTTCCTAATTGTCGTCGACGGAAGTGAAGAAGTTTTTCATTGCAGGTTTTACGATATGGACAAGGGATCAAGCGGAGTAGATATTTCAATGAACTTTTAAAGACTATGTATTTTTCTTCCAAAGCTGGGTTCGATTCTGTTGCAGTAAGTAATTCAAAGTGTGACAAATTATCTATGTTATCATCAATTTCTGTATATGATGACTCTTCTTCTGTGTCCTCCGTAATTTGGTCAATAGTGAAAGTAGAGTCTTTCTCATGTGCACTTGGAAAGCTCTCTTCCATTACCTCTTCAAAATCTGCGGAAATATTTCTTCTAGAAGAGAGTGATGAAACTTCTTCCTGAATTGTTGATCCTTTTTTTTTTTTTTTTGGGTGGGAGTCTGATGGATTTACTGGACTGAGAAATGCTTCTTCGAAGTGTGTAGTAGAAGGCATCAATCCTTTGACCGGTGTTGATGTCACAAAATCAATTTCTGGCTGTAATACAGCTGTACCTTTTATGTTTTTCCTTTTTAATGTATTTTTTGTTGCAACACCATCTGCTGTGGATACTGAGATATCGCCTCCTTTTCCAGCACTCTCTTTTGAGTGTAATGTAGAACTGATAATTGTACTAGTGCTTTGCAGTAATGTTGAACAGGGTGCACCTGTGTTGATAAGGTCACATTGAATACCAATGGACTTTTGCGGTGGTTTAGACATGGCCCTGTAGTAGATATACACAGGTTTTGTCATTGTAGCACGGTCACATGTTTCTGTTGGTTTCTTCAGTTGCTCTGTGGCACTTGGAACATTGCTTCCGTAAAATAAAGCAGGATTTTCTTTAAAAACTTCAGGATAAATAACACATGGAACCTCCAGTGTAAGTGTGTCTCCCTCTGAGCTTAGAGTCGCTGGCACAGATATTTGCGATGCAGATGTCAAAGTTTGACTTTTTTTCATAATATTTATCTTTTTGGCTGATGGGTGCGGTGGTTCATTGGATGTCCCTTGTTCACTTGAAGATAGCATTTGATCATCGACTTCAAAAACTGTGGGAACTGCATTGGGACGTAGTCTTCTTCTATCAGCCTCATAGTAGTAACAATCATGGGTGAAGTGAAGTGAACACATTCGGTATGCGTCGGTTTTCTTACCCAACATAATTTTCTCTACCCACTGTTCAACATTGGTAAACAAGTGTGGCGCTTGTAAGAGCCAATTGCGGGTTCTGTCTCTATTTGCAGGAAAGCAGTGCATAATGATTTTGGCATCTCGGTGACCCCATGTATGCGTACATCCCGGTACTATACACGAAGGCATTTTTCTTGGTCTGCAAAGAAAAAAAAAAAAAATTAAATGAAAGTAAATAGAAACATAAAACAGTTAAATATTTTATTTTATTTCTAATGATATAAATCCGAACTAAATAATGTCATCTATTTATTTAAAGGGGTTGTCCGAGTTTTGATAAAAAAAATATATGTGGCCGGGAGCGGGCTGACTAAAACAATAAAGCTGTACTTACCTCGCGGTGCCCTCCCGTATCCAGCGCTGCTGTCGCTCCGGTCCGGGCGCCATGTAAACAAACATGGCCGCCGGAGCAGCGCCGGATTCAGCTTCCAGCCGGACCAGACAACCTTCCGGCCCCCATACACAATGCTGTGTATAGGGACGGATAGGCGTACCCGGCCACGGCCGGCCGGAAGCTGAATCCAGCGCTGCTCCGGCAGCCATGTTTGTTTACATGGCGCCCGGACCGGAGCGACAGCAGCGCTGGATACGGGAGGGCACCGGGAGGTAAGTACAGCTTTATTGTTTTAGTCAGCCCTCTCCCGGCCACATATATATATTTTTTTTAAAACTCGGACAACCCCTTTAAAAACATGCAAAAATGTCAAGTGCCATCAATTTTTTAAAACCTAGAAGTATTTTACATATGTAACTTTTTGGGCATTTTATTTGAAAATATTTTGGGAATAGCCAGAAATATGGTTTAATCAAGCCTTTCTTTCTTACCTAGAAAATCGATGTACAGATGCTTGAATTTAGTAGAATGCCAATAGTGCGTGTTCAGATTAGACCACAAGTAGTAGTAGTAGTAGTAGTAGTAGTAGAAGAAGCTTTCATTCATATGATGAATCTGCAATATAAAAACATTGTTTGTGAATAAAATTGTCTACAAGGGAATTCTTTTACATTTTTTTTCAATAAACAAATTTCAAACAATGTCCTTGTTATGTAATTTATTTATGCACAAAATGTGTGTAATCATGAATCATTTTGTTTTAAAATAGTTTTTGATACACATGACGTGGGATCCCCCCTAAAGGAGGGGATCCCACGTCATTTTTTTCACCAAAATTTTTGGAAAAAAATGACGTGGGATCCCCCCTTAAAGGAGGGGATCCCACGTCATTTTTTTCACCAAAATTTTGGGGAAAAAAATGACGTGGGATCCCCCCTAAAGGAGGGGATCCCACGTCATTTTTTTTCACCAAAATTTTGGGAAAAAAATGACGTGGGATCCCCCCTAAAGGAGGGGATCCCACGTCATTTTTTTTCACCAAAATTTTGGGAAAAAAATGACGTGGGATCCCCCCTAAAGGAAGGGATCCCACGTCATTTTTTTCACCAAAATTTTTGGAAAAAAATGACGTGGGTTAACCCCATTTTCTAACAGCCAGATACAAAATAAACAGCGGCTGGCTGTCATTTTTGTGGTGGAATAGACCCCTTTTATTGGGATTTTCAACCACAAGAATACCTGCCTGCCGCCGCCCCGATATGTGACCATCACTCGATGGTCATCTATCGGTTTGTACCCAGCTCTTCCCGGCACCCCTGGTGGCGTTGGGTACCAGGGTAATGGATGTGGGCATTAGTGTTATATTCTCTTTTATTATAACACTAAGGCCTGCCATTAGTAATGCATACTGTCTAAAAAGCCAGCACCACTACTAAGGCTATACGTACACATTTAGCGCATAAATAAAAAACAAAGACATACTGTTGTAATTCATTTTATTGAAAGAAAAAATACACACACGCCCTCATTGACCATTTTATTCCCAAAAAAATTTAGAAAAATGCTGGTCAACGGCGTAGTCCACAGGAGGCAATGACCTAGTAAAAAAGGTGTTCATGCTCGTTTGCCCAGGGGTGATATGGGATCATGCTCGTTGCCTAGGGGTGATATGGGGTCATGCTCGTTGCCCAGGGGTGATATGGGGTCATGCTCGTTGCCTAGGGGTGATATGGGGTCATGCTCGTTGCCCAGGGGTGATATGGGGTCATGCTCGTTGCCCAGGGGTGATATGGGGTCATGCTCGTTGCCCAGGGAGGATATGGGGTCATGCTCGTTTGCCCAGGGGTGATATGGGGTCATGCTCGTTGCCTAGGGGTGATATGGGGTCATGCTCGTTTGCCCAGGGGTGATATGGGGTCATGCTCGTTGCCTAGGGGTGATATGGGGTCATGCTCGTTTGCCCAGGGGTGATATGGGGTCATGCTCGTTGCCCAGGGGTGATATGGGGTCATGCTCGTTGCCCAGGGGTGATATGGGGTCATGCTCGTTGCCCAGGGGTGATATGGGGTCATGCTCGTTGCCCAGGGGTGATATGGGGTCATGCTCGTTGCCCAGGGGTGATATGGGGTCATGCTCGTTGCCTAGGGGTGATATGGGGTCATGCACGTTGCCCAGGGGTGATATGGGGTCATGCTCGTTGCCCAGGGGTGATATGGGGTCATGCTCGTTGCCCAGGGGTGATATGGGGTCATGCTCGTTGCCCAGGGGTGATATGGGGTCATGCTCGTTGCCCAGGGGTGATATGGGGTCATGCTCGTTGCCTAGGGGTGATATGGGGTCATGCTCGTTGCCCAGGGGTGATATGGGGTCATGCTCGTTGCCTAGGGGTGATATGGGGTCATACTCGTTGCCTAGGGGTGATATGGGGTCATACTCGTTTGCCCAGGGGTGATATGGGGTCATGCTCGTTGCCCAGGGGTGATATGGGGTCATGCTCGTTGCCTAGGGGTGATATGGGGTCATGCTCGTTTGCCCAGGGGTGATATGGGGTCATGCTCGTTGCCTAGGGGTGATATGGGGTCATGCTCGTTTGCCCAGGGGTGATATGGGGTCATGCTCGTTGCCTAGGGGTGATATGGGGTCATGCTCGTTTGCCCAGGGGTGATATGGGGTCATGCTCGTTGCCCAGGGGTGATATGGGGTCATGCTCGTTGCCCAGGGGTGATATGGGGTCATGCTCGTTGCCCAGGGGTGATATGGGGTCATGCTCGTTGCCCAGGGGTGATATGGGGTCATGCTCGTTGCCCAGGGGTGATATGGGGTCATGCTCGTTGCCTAGGGGTGATATGGGGTCATGCTCGTTGCCCAGGGGTGATATGCCCAGGTTGCACAGGGGGTTAGACATAAGTAAATAACAGAGAGAAGGACTATTACCTGCCTCCAGCGATGCGATTTCCAGCGCTGCAGAGAAATCAAGCGATGGCTTCCAGTGTCCCGGGCCAAGAGCGGGCGTGAGCAAACAAATGTATTTGCAGCGCCTATGCTTTATGCTCGACGTGGCGTGCGTGCGTGTTCACAATGCAAACATGTGAACGAGCGGCCCCGCAGCTCCTTAGCCCCTACTGCGCATGACCGGCCAGGAACTACAGGTCGTTACCAGGGATTTCAGAACACGGAGGACACCAGAGCAGGTAAAAAAGGTTTTATATTTTCTTTACTAAACTAAATTTAACATAATTATTGCATATTAATTTATTGCTTGTTTTTATATTGTAAAGATATTGGTCAATGATGACAACGGACGTAGAACCCCTTTAATCTTTACTTTTCTACATTAAGTTATTTAAAGCCATAATGTTTTACTTTGACTATTCTATTAGACTGAAAGAGATGGGGAGCCTGATGTCAAATATTTCTAGTTAATCATTGAAAAATAAATGCAATGACCTAATAGATTAAATATAATTTTTTTTCTCATTTTTATATCTTTAACACTGATTTTGAACTTTCTGGCAGGTGTTCTGAACTTTGCTTCTTATAAAGAAACTTAGTCTTTTCCCTCTAAAACACCATACAGTACTAATAATTTTTGCAATTTATGCAATAAATGTAGTGTAAGTTACATGTCATTTACTGCAATTCCCATCCAAGTCAATTGCTTAAAAATTTAAGAGGTTATACAGATGGTTATTTGAATTGAAAATGAAACTAATTTTGGCAGAAACATTGTCCAAATTTTTTATTGACTGATATTAAATCTGGGTGGAGGCCGAATTATGACTGCAGTGTTCAAATAACACAGTGAATATTCTGTTTGATTCGAATGGAGCTTTGATCATGTTGATTCTATTTCTATTAAACATTGTGCATTCCTTTTTAAAAATTTTAAATTGATGAAAATATTTAATTCATTCACTTTCTACAAAGTTTGTATCTACACATAAGTTTAAAACTGCCCTATTTTTATATTGATCTTGAACATAAACAGAACATTTCATTTTTTTTAACATTCCCTACATTTTTAGTGGCAATTTAATAAATAAGAATAAAAATTTAAACCCATGTGACTACAGGTAACGACCTGTTAAAAAAGGGTTTTTTGGTGTGGCAGCCAGTTTTGTTCAATTGCATAATATCTCATTTTCATCTAGTAGCAGTAATTTAGTGTCAACAAAAAGAGAAAGAATGGCATTTGGATTTCTTTCTCATATAGTAGCTTTTTTTAGGGTGAATTGTAGATTTAATGAAAATCTACCATTTCATTTAATGCGTTATGAACCCAACATATGTACCTTGAGATTGCTGTAGCTACACTCGTGCAGAATCATATCTTGTTTAACCGGTTCAGGACCGGGCCTTTTCCTGTTTTTTCATTTCCATTTTTCACTCCCCACCTTCAAAAATCTAAAACTTTTTTATTTTTACACGTAAAGAGCTGTGTGACGGCTTGTTTTCTGCGTAACAAATTGCACTTCATAGTGATGGCATTGAATATTCCCTGCCGTGTACTGTAAAGCGGGAAAAAAAAAATCAAAATACGATTACGCAGAAACCAAATTTGTATAGGTTTTATAATATTTTCATACATTTACAAAAATTAAAACCTCCTGTACAAATTTTTATTTTTATTTTGCCATCTTCTTGCACTAATAACTTTTTCATACTTTGGTGTACGGAGCTGTGGGTGGTGTCAATTTTTGCGAATTTTGATGATGTTTTCAATTATATTATTTTTAGGACTGTACAAACTTTTGATCACTTTGTATAGAATTTTTTATTTTTTCTTGAATGGCAAAAAAGTGCCAATTTTGACTTTGGGCACGTTTTGCATTACGGGGTTAAACACAGGGAAAAACTGTTATTATATTTTGGTAGATCGTGCATTTTCGGACGTGGCGATACCTAATATGTTTATGATTTTTACTGATAATATAGATTTATATCAGTTCTAGGGAAAGGGGGGTGATTTGAATTTTTAGTTTTTTTATTATAATTTTTTTTTAAAAAACTTTTTTTTTTTATTTTTACTATTTTTCAGACTCCCTAGGGTTGTTTAACCCTAGGTTGTCTGATCGATCCTACCATATACTGCCATACTACAGAACAGCTAAAACGAAATAGCCTTGGGTCTTAGGAACACCCGAGGCTACCATGCCGACGGATCGCCGCTCCCCGATGACGTCACAATATGCAGCAAAGACTTACTGGTATGGAGAGGGCTCAGCCCATGAGCCCTCTCCATGCACTGGGACCCGACCACCGCCATGAATACACGGCGGCCGGTCGTGAAGCAGTTAATTTCGGAGCTGAGTGGTTTTGCTGAAAAAAACTATTAAATCAAATACTAGATTTTCTTTAAGGATGTGAATAGATGGTGTCTGATGTAGCCGGCTGCATCAACTAAGGAATAGTGACAATAATTCAGAAAAAAATTATTATTTAATACCAGTTTCATGTACTATTTACATTAAACGATTACCAAATTTCATTAAGAATTATCCTCACAATTCCATGATTGAAGGGGCCAGCTGCATCACAGCCATGTCATGGCAGCGCCCTGTGTCTATTCATACCCTAACTGAAATATGTTTAAGATACTTTTTGTATTTAAAAAAACAAAAATGTCAATTTATAAATCTGGCTCAGCAGACTAATCACACCTACATTTTCACCTGAATTTCATAACTGAACTGCGTGGCGTAAACCGGAAAAATTCCAAAACTCCCAACGCCCATAATTGAATTTTGAAGTGCAGAAATATAATAAATATCCTCACTGTATGTTAATGGCCATGTGGCTATCACAATGTCATAAGATGATAACACAATGTGAAATGCTATAAATTCTGTATGGCTTACTAGTGGATCTATTGAGGTTTGTTATCAAGTCAAATCACGTCAAAATGGTTGTTAGAAATACTAGAAGAATGAAAAATGAGTATAATTTATTGGGTTCCGTTGTATTTATGCAACACCTCAGACAAAAAAGAGAAATTATTAAGATCGGTGCTTTATATACAAAAAAGATCTGTACTGTACTGGCATTATAAGCCCCAAATTTGTTTAAAGGCCCACATGTCTAATCAACTGTGATTTTTCATGGTCCATTTACTAAAAACTAGAAACCTATACCAGATAAAAGCTAACATAGATATCAAGGTTGGAATTTATCATACATCGGCGCTTGTGCGCATAGCGTATGGTAAAGGCCATGCTCCCCTTGTTTCGGATAGATCAAAAGGTATAGGCCATTGGGCAATACTAAACTGGGTCCTACCTGGCTCAGTTTTGCATAAAAACAGGCAGAAAAATTTTGCAGGTTTTTAGAAAGAAATTGCAATAGTTTCATTGCTTTTATGCTAGAAACTGGCTTAAATGCATTGACAATCACAGAAGCCTTGCTCTGTCCAAGATCTAGATATAGTTGAGTGTTATACTTTAGATGTAGTGACTGTACATTTTTATACAACTTTCTATTCGCAGTCTACTTCAAATTGTTTGAACCTCTTTCAGCTTCTAGTAGCAACTCAATTCTCTTCTATGATACATTGTATATTCAAAATTGTTCAAAACATATATTTGTTTAAAATGTGTCCAAATACACTTTAAATTCTATAAAGTATAACACTATGGCATTATAGCACCCCATATTTCCCCTCCACAATGTCGTCTGTTAATTTACAGCAAGACATATTAATAAAGTTGCCTCCAATGAATTATGGGAATGCCATGTAAAATAAAAAGAAGGAAGTAAAAACAATCACTTAAGCATATTGACTATAACAAATGCTAATACTGTATTTAACACTACAGACCAAGTGCACCTTGGGCAATATTCACAGCATCCACCTCTGAAATCCATAGGGAAGACAATGATTTGTTTGTTATGCTTCCGAGTGGACCCTAAGGCCAGCCGTCATTTGGTATTTGTACTGGGATTTTACAGGCAGCCAAGAAACAAATAATTAGAAGCATCTGAACTTAATGAGAGAAGTATGAAGAACGTGAACCAGGCTTAACTGGTTTGGTTTTAGTAAGGAAATATTTTGCATTGGAATAAGAATGTAAAAATTCAATATAAAGAAAGGCATAGAAGAAAAGGACTCTGGGCATTACTTTGGTAAGGAAATTCAATGGATTAAATTACATCAAGATGGTACCATAAGCGTGGAGAAATATGGTTCACTTTTGGGATAGTACAAAGTACTTTGACTTAAATATGCAGAATTACATGGCATTCATGCAAGGGCAAATTGTGCATAATTGTACGAGATTTATCTTTAATACTTTAAGGTTAAGATCAAAATGAATGAAACCACAAAATACCAGCTGCACAGAGTGTCAATTCCTAATTTAGAGTCAATTCACACAGAAGGGGAACAAATGAATCCAATATTCGCTGCCTAATAAAGTGCCCTTGTATTCCCTAGGGAATACTGCAGCCACTGCCATATGACTGTGCCCGGCACTCAATCCCCATTCAAGCTATCTATCAGAAGTTCCATACACTTGATAAAGGGGCGCTACAGCTCCTAAATGGAAAATGTATTAATTTATAACTAATTAATTATTATATTTTATTTATAGGGCACCAATAATTCCATGGTGTTGCACATTCAATATGGATGCATGAGTAAAATGAAGAAACTGCAGTGTTTCCTTTATTTATATTGCGCCAGCAGATTCCACAGCGCTGCACCGAGCTTGCCACATCAGTCCAAGAGGGATCAAAATGTATATGAATTCATTTCCTATTCCCCTTCATTTCACACCCATTTTATTTGGCTTTACCCTTTCGTCAAAGTAATCGTAAGCATGTCTAAAACTTTCTAAAACCCTTGATAATTTAGATCCACAGAATTTTCGATAGATTTTTTTTTTCTCAAATTAGGAGATATTTCTGTAGAGAAAATATTGATAAATATGCCCCAGTGTGTCCGGCATAATTTGTCACATGAGCCCTATGGCCCAGCTATAGAGGTCTCCGGGATTGTGCAGGCCAGTCAGTAAATAATCCGTGCCCCAGGGGCATCTTATGCTTCCCAGTACAGTGATATTGGGTGCACATTATAAGGAGGAATCAAAGGAACATCAAGAGGTTATATTTTGTTAATCCATGTTATAAGTTGTGTAATATTCCTAAACTTTTCATTTCAGATGGACATACAAAGGGAATTGACATACATTTTTTTTCTAACTAAACCAAATGACAACAATAACTTGCCAAAAACTCATAAAATGCATATGTAACTTGCTGTGCTTACCTTGAGAAAAACTGAGAAATACTTCATTTGTTTACCGATTATGGCAATATTATCCTTACTTGCTCATAAAAAGCATATATAGGATGTTGTCAACAAACTATAACAATATTACAGATCAAAATCTACTAGCTGTATATTCTCATTCCATGCAAAAGTTTTTAGAAAGTTTCAAGACTCCATTTCCAAACAATTGTACTTCAGTGCTGTATTGCACAGAGGTATCATATGGTAGCACATAGAGTGCTTTTGGCACTACCAGATGTAATGTGAAAAAAGCAACACTCAACTTTACTGTGAAAAAGAACAGTTTTCACATCAGAAAATATTTATTCAATTATCACTAATATGAACCTTTAATTTGTCTGTTTCTTAAGGGAAAATAGACGTTTTATATAGTTGAATATTAATAACCATTGTAAGTAATGGAATATACTAGGAGGAGTGCAGTGTATCACTCATTGGCTAAGGTGGCAAAACTATGAACTAATGAAAATATAAAAACCACTGCAATGAATAAAGCAAACACAAAGACCTAAGAAAGTGCAGGTAAAAACACACTTAAAGCCTTCATGAAAGTCGACTTATTTTTTTGACTGGAGTATTCCTTTAATTTCATAGCCAATAGAAACCCAAGAGCTGCCAAAAATGCTTGGCAGTCACATGTGAGCACAAAGGACTCAGATGCTATCATTCCTTCTGTATATGTGTTAAAGCAATTATTATGATTTACAAGAGCTAAATTGATATAAAATACTACATCCCTATAAAGTAATAGTCAGATTACAAAGTGTTGAAAGTCAGATCTGTGGAGCACATTTAAGAAAAAGTTATAAACCATTTGTTTTTAAAAACTTAGACATCTGCAAATAGAGATTGAATCTATGTGGATGGTACCAATCAGAAAGCAACATACTCAGGACTGATAGAAAAAAGCGGCAGACATAACAGTATAAAACTTATGGAAAAATTATACCTAATTGACCATGTTCTTTTAAAAATAAATCTAAGAAGAAAGTGAATATGACTTTCATAGTTTGTGGAAAAGGAATTGTCAGGAGGATACAACCATTTACAGCTTCTGTGGTTTCAGTCAGATTTGGTGTGATGAATGGTTTCTGTCTAAAGTAGAGATTATAGAATACAGAACAGTTATGGATTTTCCCAGCCAGCACAATGGAGGCTATGTTTCTAACTCAGGAAATGTGCGTCTTACAGAGCATCAAAAAATTCTTATTACATAAGTTAATGTTTGCATCAAATGTAAAAAGTAGTAAATCTTTGCTGGTTTTCTTTACATTTGATACAGATGTATTTGCCAGATCTTCTCAACAATGTTTTCTGTTCCAGCCATGAGAAAGTTGGCTAAAGAGCTGAGAACTATTGGTTAAAGACAAATCTTAATCTCGATAACTGTATTTTAGTGTTTGTCAGTATTTATTAACAGTAAAACTTGAAAATATAAAAACTTTTCTCTAACTTTGCATTAAGCAAAAATAAACAATTCCCTAATTTACTCTAATTATTTATCTGCAGTTGTTTAGCTGATAGCAGATCAGGCTATTACCCAGGCTATTACCCATTTGCCATGCTTACTGGTAACTATGGGAAGCCATATAGGACAGTTAGAGATGTCAGGGGGCTTGTTAGGAGGGGCTGTAGGACCTGGAGTGATGTCACAAGCATGTGACTCAACACAGGTTGTCCAATTGCAAACATGCTGCCCTATTTCATATGAATGCCTTCAATACCCTGAGCTGATGTCACAACCAGGAAGTCCCTCCCACTTCAGGAAAAGCTGAATGGATTTTACAGATATCCCCATATATCTATTAGCCCTATATCTCATTATAGGAAGAAGACAGCAGCATGATATAGGTATTGTTGGAATTGTTGTCAAAATCTCTTTCCAGCTGTGCTAAAACTATTTTTGTTGGTTACTTTACAGTTATGCTTTAAAGAAAAACCTACCAAACCACATACCACAATAGCTATAGTAGGGTGGCATAGTCTTGTGTTACTACAGTTAAATTGAGGAAATCAAAGGTCTAGCAATATCCAGATGGTCCATCTTATATATATTTTAAATCTACATTTCTTGATATTCTGGCACTAAAAGTCTGGTAGCAGTAATAATGTGCTAAAATAGGTGCTGATTCTAATTAACATATTGCTGATAAAAGATTTTTTCTGCCTTGGTCATTTTCATATTATACTATAGGGATTTATTGAGACTGGTATACATGAACTATATAAGAAACTTGTAGTTCATCTCAAGTTTTTAAATGTGATTTAGTCAACCTCATTGCAATTGGGGCCCACATTCCTCTTCCTAACTATAAGTCTGATTAGAGTTTTATTATTGTGCCTTAGACCATATCTGTTCAAGTTATGTTTACTCCATTTACTATTGCCTGCTCTAACCAGTATTTTCAGACAGAAGTTATGTTAATAATGTTCACTGCAGTATGTTTTGAATGATGTTTATGCTGTCTTGAAATTTGGCTGTGCATGAACTCCATACCCAGCCAATATAGTAAATTAAGTTACTTGAAAAACCTATGTCATGTGAAGTAATTGTCAGGTCATACAAGTTTATTAGGACTGACTAGAGAGTTACAACACTAACAAGCACTGGTCTAAGAAATGGAATAACATAGGTACGCCTGCAAGGCATTTCTAAGATATTAATCCTGAAACCAAACTCTGGCTTTCTCTATTTTAAGCAAATCAATAAAACTTCTGGCACTATGTGAGCACATGACCTGTGATGGTGGCAAGTTATGCTTCCCTATAATGTCTTAAAGCCTTCTCCCAGCCTTTCCAGAGGGCTGGTAGCTGTGATGCCAGTCATGACTTTACCCAGGGAACCAGGGCCACCTTCAGCAGATAACTGGTAAGTAATAAACCATGACCACTATAATGTCAGGTAGCATAACACCTTCTAGGTTGTATAAAGTCAAGGAAGTGGAGAGTTTAACACTGAAGTCAAGGTGGGGAGCTCTGAACAACTCCTCCTCTGTGAGTGACATCATGCATCGGACATCAGGACATCTGATAAGTAACGATCAATAACAGTGAAAGGGGCTTTCTGAGGAAGGGAAAACTTGATTTCTGTGTCAAATTCTCTTCCATCTCATTATCAAGAAGATTTTTTGGATGATGTCACCAAACTGAGTGATGAAAGAAACATGATCTTTAGGGTATTCAGCTACTTTACAAAATACTGATAGTAGTTTATTAGGTAAATTTCTGCTGAAAGGTTCCCTTTAAAGAGGACCTTTCACAACATCGCACAATTTTCCTTCTAACCCTCATGTTTGCAGAGATATCAGTCCCAGTTTCTGACCATTGTAATATGTGTTTGGTCAGAGAGGAAAAGCTGGGGCTGGGGCTAAAGGCGTGTGTTATGCTAATCTTCTTTCATACTGTCCATTTAGTGGCAGGCAATGTCGGAGCTATGAACAACAGTGAGCTGTGATTTTTTTCTGTGTTCATCTAAAGGCTGTGCTCACACACATTCTGCTAATATCCTGTTGACATTGTGTTTACATAATCACAATGTTTTGAAACTGCGTACACATTGCGTGGACATTCCATTTAAATCGCAAATGAATTGTAAAAGCAAATGCGATGTTACCACAAACGCAATGTTAATGCAAACAAAAAAACGTAATGTAAAAGTATCTACATTACCTTTATGCAAACAAGACATTTAGATAGGGTTTGTGCTAACATCACATTTATGTCACATTTGCACTTTACATGGAGGAGATTTATCACAAATGTCTGAGGTAAAACTGTTCCAGTTGGCCATGAAAATCAGAGATCAACTGTAATTTTGTAAAAAGCTGTGAGGAAATGAAACTTGAGCTCTGATTGGTTGCAATGGGCAACTAGAAAAGTTTTGCTCTTAGACACTTCTGATTAATCTCCCAATAGATAAGGTGACACTCAGAGCCACAGACAGACAGAGACAGACAGAGGCAAATACAGAGACAGTCAGAGACAGTCACAGTAAGAAAGAGACAGACATTTGGAGACAGAGACTGACAGAGAAAACCCGTATAAGAGACAGTCAGAGACAGTCAGACGGAAACAGACCGAGACAGACAGTTGAAGGCAAAGACAGTAGGAGACAGAGACAGTCAGAGACACTCAGGGACAGAAACGGTCAGCGACACTCACAGACAGAGATGGTTCGGAGGCAGAGACCGTCCGAGACAGACAGACAGACACTCAGAGACAGAAACGGTCAGAGATACTCAGAGATGGTCAAAGACAGATACATTTGGAGTTAGAGACAGTCAGAGAAAAGGCAAATAAAGAGACAGTCACAGTCAGAGACAGATAGTCAGAGAGAGGCAGAGAAAACTGGTGTCAGAGACAGACATAGTCAATGACAGACAGAGACAGATAGAGACAGATGGAGACAGAGACAGTCAGAGCCACTCAGAGACAGAAACAATCTGAGACAGTCAGGGAAAGAGAAAGTCAGATACACTCAGAGACATTCAGATACAGAGACATTCAGAAACATTTAGAGACAGAGATGGTCATAGACAGAAATGGTCAGAGACTGTTACTTACATAGACAGCTAATGACAGAGATGGTCAGTAACAGAGACTGTCGGAGACAGATGGATACTGACAGAGACAGTCAGAGACATTCAAAGACAAAAACGATCACAGAGACAGACAGAGACAATCAGAGACACTCAGAGACAGAAACGGTCATGGACACAGACAGAGACAGTCAGAGACAGAGAGACACAGAGACAGTGAGATAGAGATAGTTAGATATAAAATATTTGTTGTTAACCCATTCTATTTTGTTATAGCTATAAGCAGTTATTTACTATTCCAGGCAACACCGGGAGCTACAACAAGTATAAATATATATTAGTTTAAATATGGTATATTGTGTCTTTGTCAAGAGTTCCATAACATTTTGGACTGTTGTTAGGTGTCAGCAGATGGGTATATCAATATCCATGCAGAAGCATTAATAATGTACATTCTGGGACAATGACTATTATTTTGAGGACGGTTCATGAGAGCCTTTCACCAATCAACTTAATGTGAGCTATCATGTAGAACACACAATCTGTACTCTCTTCTGTGTTTCAGAGGATCACATTCTAGGGTTTATGAAGTGTCATGCGATTATGCAGTAAATGTCACAGTAATAACAAAACTATAGCCTATTGCAGCACAGCCATATGATATCTCTTTGCATATGTCTAGCCATAAAGTTTTTCGGTCCCAATAACAATCTCACTTAAAACCCAATGCTCACAATGGCATCAATTTTATAGGCAGGACAACTGTTTTAATTATTTGTCGAGATTCCATTTTTCATATAAATAATTCAAACTTGTACAACCCCCCAGTTTTATAGTTAGCTTAAAGACAATCACATACTGGCTTATCTATACTTGCTGCAACATTGGTTTTCACATTTACTGTAGATAACCACTTGAAAAGAAATGCCCAAGAATACTCATTGCTGACCTATCCATAGGATCCTTGATATGAGCAGGAGCTGACACCTGTGCAACACAAAATAAGTTGTTTTGTTTGGTAAGCATAGATACATTTGTCTCCATACCCTGTCTAGCAGCAAAAGAAACATATAAAAATGGATCAAAGAAAAAGTCACAAGGAAGTCACATTAAGTCCAGCAGACCATGTAGTTTCAATCACAGAAACCTCAAGTTGAAGAATTAACTTGCAATATTCTTCAGGTGATCTTTAATGTGTATAATGATACCCACAAAGTGGACTTCACTTTCTGAATAGATTAATTTCCTAAAAATCTTTGTCAGAAATAGTCAGAGATTTTAAATAAACTAAATTCCTTAGGCAGGCTACCTGATTGAATCTTTCTGGACAATGTGAATAAGAAACTCTTGTATGGACAATTTCCATTGGGACACAGAACTGATGAACTTTGTGCTTATCATCTTGGCCACCACAGGAATTTGTGGGCCCCTCAATGGCAAATTTTGTGTTTGTCCCCTTTCCGCAGGGACATTAGTTTCCCATGTTCAACCTGAAACTTGGACCAACCCCCCAAGTTATTTTGACAGCTGCCACATTACCTAATTATACTCACCTCATCTGCTTCAAAACTATGTAATACACACCTCTGCTGCTGCAGAACATCACAATATACATGTAAGCTGCTGCAGAACCTTATTATATACACCTTAGCTGCTGCAGAACATCAAGCCATGCCCCCTGTATATAGCCAGCCAGCCTCTCATTATTCCCAAACCATAAAAAAATAAACTCCGTACTCACTCTTTTGATGCCTCGCGCAGGTGTTCTTTTAGATTCCTGTAGGCAGGCAGTGACAGCTTCGTTCACGCTGGTCGCACACACTCTATGATGTCAGTAAGCAGCAGACATACAAGTGTGTGCATGGCCAGGAATCAAAGAGATGACCTACAGGGGGCATCAAACAGGTAAGTACTGAGATTATTTTTTTATAGACTCGAGTATAAGCCAAGTTTGTTTTTTTCAGCACACTATTTTGTGCTGAAAAACTCGGCTTTTACTCGAGTATAAACGGTACATGCCAGTTTTATAATGTGCTACTGTATATCTAAACTAGTATCTCAGTGTAGTTTTAGACTTTGTTATTGTTTCTGATTTCAGATAAAACATATGTCCCCTTACCTTTTGAAGTTATCTTTGACTTACATATGTAAACTCTGAGTCAAGGAAAGCACTTTGGGTTTCCAATGAGCACTGTTTTACAGAGTTGATATAGCTTCAGATTGACCCCTGATCACACTACTCACTAAATGAAAAATTGTGTACGTTCAGAAAGATTTTAATATATAGCCAGTGGAAATGTCTGCATTGACTCTTTTATCTCTGTACTTATTAGAAGTAAATTCTTGGTAGCAATGAATTATAATAAAGATTTAGGAGACTTCAAACAATTGTGACAGAATTCAGTAATGTGAAGAACAAGAAGACATGGAATGCCAGCAGGGGGGAACCTGGGGGACTGTTGCTAGTTGTATGGGTATGGGTGTCGTGCAGTAGTAGTATTAGATGGAAACATCTGAAAAGATAAGACACATTTCTGGTCTTCCAAATAAGTTCAGGGATTTGTGTAGTGAGGTAAAAATACATTTTATGTGTACAGTGGGTATAACATATTTGCTCTCTTGCTAAAATGGAATGGAGCTGTGTACCAAGAAGATGAACCTGTACTTTGTGCTTAATACTACCAAGGAAATTCACTGTGGATTTTGATAAGTTATCAAAAAATGTAACCATTGTTTTTATTTAATTTAACCCATTCGGAACTGAGCCTATTTTGGCCTTTAGGACGCGGCCCCATTTTTCAAATCTGCCCAGTGTCACTATAAGTGGTTATAGCTTTGGAACGCTATGAGATAAACTAAATTTGGGAAAAATTTAGAAAAATTCTTTATTTTCAAAGTTCTAAATTCTCTATTTTTGATAAAAACTAATTTGGAGAAAATTTTGTACATTTTAGCATCACCATCTTCTCAAATGCATAACTTTTTTATTTTTCGGCTGACAAATCTGGTTAGGGGCTTCTTGTTTGAGAGAAGAGTTGTTCTTTTTAGTGGGCTTATTTTAGAGTGCAGAAGCATTTTTTTTTAAAGGCATCAATTAAAAACTTTTTTCGCAAAGTTTTTTGCATTATTTTCTCTGGTGCTTACCTTGCGGGTCCAGTAACAATTCTGTTTTATTATACAAATTGTTACGGACGCAACAATGACAAATATGTGTTTTTGGTGTTTTTTTTATACTTTATTAAGTGTTTTTATGGGGAAGTAACATTTTAGGGGCTTATATTTTTATGCATTTATTTTTATTCTGTGTAAACTTTAGTGTTTTTATATTTTTTTTTTCCATACTTGAACTTGAACCAGCAATGCTCTGATCACTGGTTCAAGTCCAATACACTGCTCTACCATTCTAATTCATTGTAGAGCAATGTAAACTGCATGCGCAGACAGTTTACAGTTAGACCCAGAAGGGGTCTCACTGTCAGTAACATCAGGCAGCCCGGGGCACTCGGCGGGCCTTGTGGCTGCCCAGAAGTGGATTGGTTCCCGCGGTAAGTGGCACGGGGGATCCGATCCATAGGGGGAACACCCTTACACGCCGCGGACATGCTTGACCACGGCGTGTAAGGGGTTAACGATCGCTGCTTCTGTTGCCAGCTCTGTTAGTGAGCCGATGTTATACTGTGCGCTTAGCATCTAGCCGCAGGGACGTACTATAACGTCCTGGTGCACCTAGGGGTTAACCTGCCAATTAAATGAAATCTGTTTTTAGCAGTGGGAGCACCTTTAGCAACCTTCTGGAAAGGCATACCTTCCAGACTACACTTATGTGCACAAGATCATTTATGTCCCTGTAATTTTCTCTTTAATTAAAGTTTCAGAAAGATTATTATATAATATTTCTTATAATGATTAAGACTAGAGTAGATAATCACTCAGTGGGAGAGATTCAGTAAGACCAGCATTTTGAACACCAGTATTAGAATCCCACCATGGGAGTTCCGGTCTCTTAGCAAATACAGGAACAATTTTTACGTGTTCAGACCTGTAGACCAGTATTTTGCTATAGTCTCTACCAGTTTTCCTATACAGTGAGTACGGAAAGTATTCAGATCCCTTTAAATCTTCCAATCTTTGTTTAATTGCAACCAATTGGTAAGATCAAATAAGTATTTTTTTTGCTCATTAATGTAAACTCCATCTTGACAACCCATCTTGACAGAAAGAAACAAAAATGTAGATATTTTTACTAGTTGATTAAACAAGAAAAACTGAAATATCACATGGTCATAAGTATTCAGACTCTTTGTTCAGTATTGGGTAGAAGAGCCTCTGGAGCTAGTACAGGCATGAGTCTTTTTGGGAATGAGGCAACAAGTTTTTAACAACTGGATTTGGGGATTCTCTGCTATTCTTGCTTGCAGATCATCTCCAGTTCCCTCAAGTTGTATGGTGAATGTTGGTGGACAGAAATTTTCAAGTCTCTTCAGAGATGCTCAACTGGGTTTTGGTCACGGCTCTGGCTGGGCCAGTCAATAATGGTCACAGAATTGTTCTGAAGCCACTGCTTTGTTATTGTGCTTAGGGTCATTGTATTGTTGGAAGGTGAACCTTCTACCCAGTCTGAGGTCCAGAGCACTCTGGAAGAGAATATCTCTTTCATCTTACCTGCAATCAGTCACCCTCTCCCTGCAGCTGAAAAACACCCACATAGCATGATGCCACCACCATGTTGGGATTGTATTTGGCAGGTGATGAGCAGTGCTTGGTTTTCTCCACACATATCACTTAGAATTAACACCAATAAGTTCAATCTTTGTCTCATCAGACCAGAGAATCTTATTTATCATAGTCTGCAGTGATAGTTGACTTCGTAAAACTTTCTTCCATCTCCCTATCGCATCTCTGTAACTCAGTCCCAGTGATCTTGGGGTTCTTCTTTTACCTCTCTCACCAATGCTCTTCTCCCATGATTGCTTAGTTTGGCTGGATGGCCAGGACGAGGAAGAGTTGTGGTCAGCACAAACTCCTTCAATTTAAGTAGTATGTAGGCAATTGTGCTCTTAGGAACTTTGAGTGAAGCAGAAATTCTCCTGTTAGCTTGGGCAGATCTGTGCCTTGCCACACGTTTGCCTATGAGCTCTTTGGGCAGTTCCTTAGACCTCTTGTTTTTTAATGTGCTCTGATATGCACCGTGAGGTCTTATAAATAGGTGTGTGCCTTTCCTAATCAAGTTTTGTTAAACACAGCTGGACGCCAATGATGGAGTAGAACCATCTCAAGGAGGATCACAGAGGGAATTGGGCAGTTAAATATGATTGTCACGGAAAAGAGTCTGGATACTTGTGAACCAGGTGGTATTTCACTTGTTTAATTAATTAGCAAAAATATCTACATTTCTGTTTTTTTCTGTCAAGATTGGATGCAAAGTATATCTTAATGGTTGGTTCCAGCACTGGTCATACCCAGGCAAGTGCCAGGTCCCATTGCTACTGGGGTGGGGGCTCACATAAGGCTGTACATAAGGAATCTCTGGGGTCAAAGGGGACTGTATCTACTTAATCAATAGGGAGTGAGGGGGCTCATATAAAATAACCATAAGGGGGCTGTATATAAAATAACCATGAGGGGCTGTTTGGTATGATAAACTAGGGAATATTTTAAGGAACAGGAGACAGTTTTAGTCTCAGAATTTTTAATACCACCATTTGAGTTTACTTTAAAGGAGACTCCCAGGGCCTACTGAATTCTGGAGCCTGTGTACCTTAATGAGCAAAACTTGCAGTTTGCCTATGAAGTGTGCCGAGTGCATCAAATTAATCAAAACTGCACACGGTCTTCATTAATCTGGCCCACCCTGCACTGCTCGGGAAGTGTGCACCTGCATTTTTTGTGAACCTTTAACACAGAGTGTGCTGCAATATTCTGTTGAGTCGCAGTAATAAATGTGGCGCATGGTCTGACTCGGTACACCCCTTCAGATGCAGAATATTGTGGTGCATCGGGCATAGTGTAGCCACAACACAGAACTGGCGCAGACACTTTATAAATACATGTGCAAGCAGTTTGCACTTTTTTCAGTGCATAGTCAAACAGGAAACTGTTGCAAATGCTTTAATAAATGTGGGACAATATTTACAACATCTTCCCATTCTTATGTAAATAAAAACTCAATAAAAAACTAGTCATGCTAAAATATAGCCAGATGCCACAAAATGCTTTTATTTTATAATCATTGATTGTACTAGAGAGCAATATTGATGCATAGTATTACCTGTCCCACAAAAAACAAACCCTGAATCAGAAATAATAATCATTTAAAGATAAATTTAATCTATTACAGTTATTGGATTTTTTTAAAGATGTGTTACTGCTGTTACATCTATGGAGATCTTACAATTCATACCATTACATATCCCTGAATCTGGACCACAAGGCTACATTAGACAATGGATATCGTTTTGCTTGTATTTTATCCTCAGCAAAGTGCCATTTCAGACAAAACACTGTGCTAGAACAGCAACATAGCCTAACTCAATTAAAGGGATCAATGTTTTATAGAAAAAGCTTAAAGAACTATTGTGGCAGTTTCACGCAGCAGTACAGGTGGTCCCCTACTTAAGGACAACCGACTTACAGACAACCCATAATTAAAGACAGACTCCTCTGCCCACTGCGACCTTTGGTGAAGCTCTCTGAATGCTTTCTTTTAGTCCCCGACTGCAATGGTCAGCTGTAAGGTGTCTGTTATAAAGCTTTATTGATAATACTTGATCCCATTACAAAAAATTGGAAACTCCAATTGTCACTGGGGCAATTTTTTTTTGTTGTCTGGAACTACAATTATAAAATAAACAGTTTTGACTTACATACAAATTCAATTTAAGAACAAACCTATGGAACATTGGGACTGCCTGTATTTTGGTCAGTATTTTGCATTAGGGTTCAAAATCCATAACCAGGACTTGGCCCTAAAAATAAATCGTCTGTGTTTCGGAGGCATTTTAGTTTTTGGCTACTGATGATGATGCAACATATTGACAGTACATTAGTCTCATTCTTACTTTCACTACCTTTAAGCCGTAGACACACAGAATTTACTTTTTAATTATCTTGACAGGAAAAACATACTATAGAATTATGATGTTTTAGGTTTGACTATGAATTGACCTTCCAATCTGTCCTAAAAACATTAGAATGAGCAAAATTTAATTTTGCAGAAATACAATAAAAAGTTGTGGTCTTGATAAATAGAACCTGCATTGTGCAGCCATTCTTACATTGACTTCTGTATTTTGTCAACTTGCCCTGGCTTCATCATGGATTGTTCTTTAAATAGCATCGCACTGGGAGCATTTGACCACACACCCCGGCTACAAGAACCACACTGCAATTTTGTTTTAATGGTTGCAGTCATCATGATATTCCCACGATGCTGGTTTTACACTTTGTGGCACCAAGTAATTTATTTTACAGATGTTGCAACAATAAATTTGCCATTACGCTCGTTGGAAGGCTATTATCATGGATTTTTATTCTATTGCGATAAATCTTGGTGTCTCTGTGCAGGAGACTGTGTAAACAGTCTTTTTTATACAAATAGCGATAATATCGCAAAGCAGAATGTACACATTCCATAGAAGATCAGTAAATGCCTTTAAGTATCGTATTATTCTACCATCAAAAACACTAAAACCCTCATGCAAGTGTCATAGACCTGATCGTATCTCTCAATATTGGAAATGGATTATTATAACTAGGTTATACACAGAGCTTTATAATCTAAATAAGGGGCTTATTGTCACCTTACAAGAGGTTATTGCAGAAATCTTTGAAGGATGCTGATGTTGATGTGACATTTAAGGGAACCTGTCATCAGCAATTGGCCTAATAAACCACTATATTGTCATACAGTGTAACACCTTCTAGTTTTTGTTTCTTTCATGCTCCAGTTTTGTGGCATCAACCAAAAAATCAACTTTGAAGTGAGGTGTAATTTGATTGTATAAAGTCAAGGAGGCGGAGAGGTTAACACTGACGTCAAGGTGGGGATCTCTAAAATCCTCCTCCTCTGTGATTGATATCATGCATCAGACTTCAGAAGAGGAGGTTAGTGATGTCCCTGGGTGCAGGACTATCATTTACAGTGAATGGGGGCTTTCTGAGGAAGAGAGAGCTTGACTTCAGTGATAAAATATTCCCCTCCATGACTTTATACAACCAGTTTACATCTCACTTTGAAGTTGATTATCTGGATGATACTACAACACTATGTCATGAAAGTAACAAGAAGGTGTCAATGTGCTTGGCAACATTTTGGCAGTGGCTTATTAGGTCAATTTCGCAGGTTGCTTTTAAGATTCTTAGATCAGTACCCCTCCTTTTTCCATTCTTTGGTTTATGCTACATGTTTACTAAACCCATATTCCTTTTATAGAGTCCTGCTTTTAGATGCAGGAATCATCACTAAAGATAATAGGGGAGATGTAATAGTCAAAAACACAAAGAGATGAAGTGATTAGGTTAGTAGGTATTTGTGTTAGAACAAAATATTGCTATAAGGTAATTCATGAATAAAGTGGAATAAAGAAAATTATTCAATATATGAGATGGATACGCATAATATTTCGCTGACTTTCTATTCTGGCTCACACCAATACATTGTCAATAATTCATCTTGGTGTTTTTCAATAGCCTCGGAGTCAAAACTTTTTACTACAGCTGATGCTTTTCATTGTGAAAACAATGCATTTAAGGTTGTATGTCTCTATAAAAAGATGAGTGATGGAGCATGGCATAGTCTAACTTTATACATGTCTGTAAAAACTCATCAACGGGGCCTATAGCTACACATACTCCATGTACTATGCATATACTATTCTATACTATACCACCTATACTTGTATGTTCCATCTCAAGTAGTTATACTGTGATTTATTCACCACTGTCGGGAGATTGTGTCGGCTGGAAAATAAATGATTATTTAGAGTGAAGGAAAATGATAAAGTTCAAACCTCCTAAGAACTGACAGCATTCCAGCTCCAACAATCCTTTTATTGTTCCCTTTCATTAGGAGATTAGAGGCAAGACTGACCCTCAAAGAATGCACCGTGGAAAAAGGGGTAGCTACTTTGCATCAATAATCATTCCTTTGGTTTAAAAGATCACACCTTTTGGAAAAATACTTTGGTAATGTATGCAACAACTTGTTGGACACTGAATAAAGATGGTAATTGCATATAGTTTAACTCCGAAGATCCTGGGAAAGACCAAAAGTAGAAAGAGAGAAGTTCTTTGTTTAACCACTTGCCAGAGATATTTTTCCCTGCAGCACAACTCACATAAAAGTAATAAATTGCTCTCTAGTAATGGGCCTTCCATGCCAAATGTGTCAGCTCCCAGATTGCAATGAATGATTAAATATTATTTTTCAGTGTAGTCCAAAGTGTCTTGGGACAAATCAAATACATTCAGTCTTAGTTTAAATTAGGAACCCCAATGTGGCAAATGAATGCATTTGACATTTGTTGTATTTTTGGCTACTGGAAATGGTGGAAGGCCATTATAAATCACCATGACTTATATAAACTATACATGTAGGTCACATTAATGTGTGTTTTTAATCTCATCCATATCTTCGCTTGGAAAATTAGCATGTCTCAGGAAAAAACTTGCTACTGTATATTGTTGGAGTAAGGATCCTTGACATCACTTCATTTTAGAATTTATTTTGTATATTTCGCTACAGTATTTTGCTTTTGGAAAGTATGTTTCTGCAAGTACACACTTCTCTATTTATTTCTAGGGTAAATATGTTTTTGTAGTGCAATAAAAAAGTGCTGCATTAAAAGGCCCAGTTTTTTACCTGGTTTAAGAAGTTCACTTGGAGTATCTGTTGGTGAAACCTCCAGGCAGACTAATATATATATATATATATATATATATATATATATATATATATATATATATATATATATTCCTCAAACATGCAAACATAACTTTACTTTTATGCAAAGTATAACTTTACTTTTAAGGGGTAGTCCCAAGATTATTTTTTTTTTTCATCCATAATTGGGACCTTACCAGCTATTGAAATGTTAATATTATCCCCCAATACTGTAGAGAGAAAAAGGTTAGGCATGCAGATTTCCACAATAAGAGGGTCAGATGACAGCAATTCAAATATATTAATGTGAATAACATCTTGGCCTCTTAGACCCTGATAGAAGCAATCATCCAATAAATGGCATTGATACATTCAAATATTCACCCTAATAATGGTCAGCTAAGCCTTTATAGTCCATAAAGCATTTTAGATAAATATATCTGCATGTGATAGTTTATAGGTACTCTATAGTACTCATAGTACTCAATATCTTGCATTTAGTGTTGAGTGGACCCAAACTGCAATGTTCTGGTTCAGGTTTAGTTCTGCTCACACCCCACCGATGCTGTCACTGATTGCAGGTGTTAACTGTGTGAATACTGCACCCAAATCCCACCCAAAATAGCAGTGCATGTAAATTCCGGTCTGAATGCGCCATTGTCAGGATCTGGGACACCTGGGAGCAGAGTCTAAGTGGCGCCTGGTTTTCACCAGAGTCTGTCGCAAAGTGGGATGGACTTGCTACGGGCAGAGTACCATCTGGTCGCTCTTTGCCCGAGGTGGTGGCTAGGGCGTGGTACAAAGTCGTGAAGCAGAATTGTGGTCGGGGACAGGCAAGAGATCGAGACAGTCAGCATGGGATCAATGTCACGAACAAAGCAGGAGGTCAGGACAGGACAGGCAGCATGGAGTCAAAGTCAGGAACAGAACCGGGGTCACAACAGGAAATCAGCAGATAGGCACTAAGCAACGAAACAAGCTTTTTCTGGGACATATAGCACAAAGATCTGGCGGGGAATTCAGGAAGTGGCCGGCTTTTCTAGAATTCCCGGAAATGGCCAGTACCAATTAGCGCTGATGCTTTTAATCTTCAAGGGCCGACACGTGCGCGCCATAGAAGGCGGGAATGTGCATGTCAGGCTGCTGGATCCAGAGCAGGAGCATGAAGAGGGTAAGCAAGTACAGAGGGGGCAGGGGATCGGAGCGAGGTACGGGTGTGCCCGTGACCTGGGATGTGGATCACGGGGACACCCGTGGCAGCCATATTGTATGTTGCCAGTTTAATGATATGGGGTCTCAGACAAACACAACACACTTGAATATTAACAGGCTTGTTCATAACAACGTACATTTCAATTGTGGTCTGGTTCTCATGCACCTTTTTGTCACTGAGAATTTGCATACCTTAATCTTTATGACAGAGATACTCCATTTCACCAATACTTCAATGATTTGCTCTACCTGCATTGATACAAGATTTTGAAGTGTGGCACATTTATTGGATGATAGGATTGCACATTGCCAATCCATTTATTCTCTAGGGCACTGCTGTAAATTCAAGTATCTCAGTTCTATAGAAAATCAAAGGAGCTGTAAGGAGCATACCCTAACCCTTCTCCTTTCATTTACGGGAAAAACATGCCCTTTCTCATGATAAAACACTTTGAATCCTACCTACAAGGATGTTATATCTAATTCTGTGGAATACCACTAAATTTTGCACCAACCCTTTTTCTCTTTTAAAAAGCATAGTAATCTGGAGGTCAGTGCCAGATGTGTACAACTGCATTGAAAAATGCCTCAAGCTCCAGCATAATTTTTATTACTTGGCATAGTTAGAAATCATTGCATTAGTGCTTTGGATGGCATGTATAATTAGGGCGAGATGCAAATTTGTGATTTGTATTAACTAACTCTATACCTGAGACCTTGGTAAACCCCCCCAAAAAAACTGTATAAATCTAAACCAAGACTCTACACGACCTGCTAGTCAATACAATAAAGCATCTCTTGCACTTTTGGAGACATTGAAAATCCAACCATGTTGAAATGTAGTTGCATTTTAGTAGGTATCTTACCTACTGCAATAAGTGGCATATATTTTATTGTCAACATCTACAATAACCCCAACAGCCATTTCTATTTTACAGTGTTCAGGTTCTTTGAGAGTCTTCAAATTCATGTTATGTAATTTGTGCTTTAACAAAAAATCAAGGCCAAGTTCCTGCTGCATACTCAGGAATTTTGCAATTCGCGAGTATTTCCCCCCTTATGCCTCTTACTGGGTATCAAAAGATGTAAAAGGTGCCATGTCTGGGCCAGCATTGGGTACTCCTGCCCTGGGCCTGTGTACTAGCAGGATCTGGCGCAGGTTATAGCACAAATCTATGCCAGATGGAATCTGCCATAGAATTGCGAGACGCACAACGCCGTACGCTGGATATGTAATGAGGCCAGAGTCATGCATCCGCAGGTGATAAATCCCCCCATGGTCTACTTTATTCAGCTGTATGTAAGAATAACAGATCCCTCAAATAGGCTGGCAGCTGAGAGTAAGAGAACCACATTTTTTTAACAAGCTGACAGGTAATATATTATTTCTTGCTTTATGATTTAATAGTATGAATCAGAATTTGTGCATATTCAGTTATGTGTAGTTCTAGCACAGAGCCAAAGCAAATGACAAAGCAAGTACTTTGAATGGTATATGTGGAAAGTATGCAGTGTTATGGTAAAATATTGTCATAAAGTATTGGCATAAAATATACTTTCAATTACCATAATGTACATTCCCAGTGTATATGGGCACCTTTAAAATGAAAATTTATAAGTAACCTAAGTCTATCTTAATATATTCAGAGGAATAATGCTATAAAATATTCTTCAAGGAATTTATCGCCATACGTACAGCAAAATGGCTTGAAATCTTTTTTCATAATTAATTGCATTATGTTTAGTAATATCAAGCATGTTTTAATATTGCAGAACATAAATTACGAGAATTAGGTTATTGCTCCTGTAAAAACTAGGAAATGGTGTATTATAGCAGAAAAGTGACTAGAAAGCTATATTATTAAAATATCACATGATAGAGAACATTTATCATAGGATTTTCGCAACTTTTGGTGGTAAAAAAAAATTGCACTGCTTTGTTTTGCCATTTTTAGTGCCAAAAATTTGCAAGGGTCTTTTCCACCACTACATGGGATTCAAACATAGAAAAAACATACACCTTATTTGATTGAAAAATACAAGACAAAGTTAAAGATCACCACAACTCTTAGAAGACTTTGCAAGTGCACGGAATAGCTGGAGGCTTCACTGGTGAAAGGGCTACAAAAGAAAGATTATGACTAAGACATAAATTGCCAAATTGTCGATCTGCCTGTACAGTCTTCCTTGTATAATGTACTAAACTTTCAACAATAAAAGGACAGAGTTATTTTTTAAGCTGATCCTTGGAGTGCTGGATTCCATTCTTTTGTAGCACAAACACCTTATTCCTTCTCTTCTACTCCACAGCATATCATTGGGTGAAAATTTCTATGTGAATAAGTGTCAGGTGGTGAAATGCAGTCAACATATCGACTAGGTTTCCCTAGCTTAAAACAACCATTTGAATATCCATATCATTCAATATCCAGGCAAAATTAGCGAAAAGAAAACAATAAATGCTAAACCCTACAGTTACCGTCTATACTCAAGTATAAGCCGACCCGAGTATAAGCCTTATAGATCCCTAATTTTACCACCAAAAACTGGGAAAACCTATTGACTCGAGTATAAGCCGAGGGTGTAGTATACAGCCAGACAGCCCTCAGTAGTATACAGCCAGCCAGCCCCCAGTAGTATACAGCCAGCCAGCCCCCAGTGGTATACAGCCTGCCCTGCCCAAGTGGTATACAGCCTGCCCTGCCCCAAGTGGTATACAGCCTGCCATGTCCCAAGTGGTATACAGCCTGCCCTGCCCCAAGTGCTATACAGCCTGCCCTGCCCCAAGTGCTATACAGCCTGCCCCAAGTGGTATACAGCCTGCCCCAAGTGCTATACAGCGTGCCCCCAGTATGCCAAGCTAATTAAAAAAAATAAACTTAATACTCACCCTCCGACGATACCCACCTTTGATACTCGGCATGGCTCCTGGTCCTCGGCAGCGGCTCCCTTCTCTTTTCTTTTTTCACTAGCAGGCAGACGCATCCATGCGAGCTGCCGGAGGGCACGCACTATGATGCGGCAGTGTCGCCGCCGATGACATCATCAGCGGCGACAGAGCCGCATCAGAGTGTGCGCCCGCCGGCAGCTTGCATGGACGCGACTGCCGGCTAGTGAAGAAAGCAGAGAAAAGCGGAAGCCGCCGCCGAGGATCCGGGTGCCGCCGCCGAGGATCCGGGTGCCGGAGGGTGAGTATTATTTTTTTTTTTATTGACTCGTGTATAAGCCGAGGTGAGGTTTTTCAGCACATTTTTTGTGCTGAAAAACTTGGCTTATACACGAGTATATATGGTATTAAAATAATTTGTATATTTCAAAATAGGATTATTTCAGAGAATATTTAAAAAAAATAAAATAAATAAATTAAATCTTTTTTTCACTCCACTTTGAATGTGGCAATTGCATTTTAACATGGGTAATGTTCTACGAAGTTTGTAAAGAGGACCTATTATAATTAATTAATTAGAATAATCTTTGCTTCCATAAATATTTTTATTCCCATGAAAAAAATCATTCTGGGACAAGTCTTTTCTTTGCATGTGGATCTGACTTGTAATACAGCCATTTTATTTCTGAAGTCAATGGTATATTCATAGCTGTATGTTGTTGTGTGTTTAAGGATGATTGAAGAAAGCTCACTGCAGGTCTCTGTAATATTGGTTACCATAACAGAGTCCTTAGAAGCTTCCAGGTCTGTAATTTGGCGATGTCTATTACAGCATGCTTGATAGATATTATATTCAAAATGCACTGGAATACAGTTGTATCCCAAAATATTGTATAAGACATGCTAGAGGAAGCAAAAAAAAAGGTATAAAGGTAGATCGGGTGGCAGGTGGATGTAAGGGACGTGAGAATAGCTCTTTTTAGAGCTAATCCTCACGTCCCCGCTAACTTTTGGTACACTTTATTGAGCTAATATGTAAATTTCGTTATGCGGCTACTGGGGCGTGGAGTAGCCGAGCACGAGGCTACACAGCGTGGCTACTCCACGCCCCAGTAGCCACATTACTCCTCCTACCCTGTGAGCTGTGCGCCCTCGTCAGTCATGATGGCGTTCTGCGCATGCACAGAACGCAGGCCGGCGGCTGAGCAGTCCCAGCTCCGAGGCCGGAGCTACTGCGCATGCGCAGTAGCCGGCTTGTCGGACGAGGGCGCGCAGCTACGGGGAGCTGCGCGCCGCACGCAACAGGGTAGGAGGAGTAATGTGGCTACTGGGGCGTGGAGTAGCCGCGCTGTGTAGCCTCGTGCTCGGCTACTCCACGCTCCAGTAGCCGCATAACGAAATTTACATATTAGCTGTATAAAGTGTACCAAAAGTTAGCCGGGATGTGAGGATTAGCTCTAAAAAGCGCTATCCTCACGTCCCTTACATCCACCTACCACCCGATCTACCTTTGTAGGTAGATTCGTGGTGGTAGGTTCCCTTTAACAAGCTTGGTGTGTTATAAAAAAGTTACCGATGCGAGATAAAGCTGAACATACAGACTCCTAAAATAAAGGACACGTGTCATTGGACTTCAAGTAAAATCTTTCAAAACAGTCCAAAGAGTGGTGCAAAGACAATTCTTTGTTAATTCCACCACATTTGTTAATTCTTCCAGTATATTGCACATAATATTCAATGGAACCACTTGGAAAAATAACTAGTTCTGCGGAAAACAAACCCTATTTGTCTCAGTAAATGCAATGTGTTGTATGTAAAATGGAAATGCAAAAATAAAAAGTGCTCTACAGTTGAGGTTTAAGAACAATTCTTTGTTTCCTATTCTCCCTCCCCTTTTCTCTACAGTGAGAATTGCTTTTGAAAGAGGTTTTGTAGTCAGTAGTCAGCCTATGGATAAAAATAAGGCTAAAACTTAACTTCTTACATACCTGAATAATAATTAACTTGACAATTCAGCTATGAAGAAAGTCTGTTGTCTGTTAAGAACTAGAAGTTAGTTGTGACGATAGTTATGAACTACAACTGTAAGTTAATATTAGATAGTTTAGTAAAAAGAAACTTTAACAACTTCTCCTTATGTATCTTTTTTATGTTGGAGTACAGTAGAAGAAGCTTATTTAGAGAAAGGGAAGAAAGGTAAAAAATTCGGACAGATATATTTATTTCTTCATTTAAGTATATTTAAGTATTACAAAGTGTAATAC